>NC_090873.1:42632818-42657818 GCF_036669935.1 Montipora foliosa
GAAACTTTGCACCAGTTCTGGTGTGAAACTTTTGCGGTGATTGTCTGACCACATACGACCAAGGCTTTTGCTGTGAAACTTTGCACCAGTTCTGGTGTAAAACTTTTGCGGTGATTGTCTAACCAACTACGACCATGGCTTTTGCTGTGAAACTTTGCACCAGTTCTGGTGTGAGACTTTTGCGGTGATTGTCTGACCACATTTGACGACTGCTTTTGCTGTGAAACTTTGCACCAGTTCTGGTGTAAAACGTTTGCGGTGATTGTCTAACCAACTACGACCATGGCTTTTGCTGTGAAACTTTGCACCAATTCTGGTGTGAAACTTTTGCGGTGATTGTCTGACCACATACGACCATGGCTTTTGCTGTGAAACTTTGCACCAGTTCTGGTGTGAAACTTTTGCGGTGATTGTCTGACCACATACGATCATGGCTTTTGCTGTGAAACTTTTCGCCAGTTCTGGTGTGAAACTTTTGCGAAGATCGTCTGACCACATACGACCTCGGCTTTTGCTGTGAAACTTTGCACCAGTTCTGGTGTGAAACTTTTGCACTGATTGTCTGACCAACTATGACCATGGCTTTTACTGTGAAACTTTGCACCAGTTCTGGTGTGAAACTTTTGCGCTGATTGTCTGACCAACTATGACCATGGCTTTTGCTGTAAAACTTTGCACCAGTTGTGGTGTGAAACTTTTGCGGTGATTGTCTGATCACATACGAGCACGGCTTTTGCTGTAAAACCTTGCACCACTTCTGGTGTAAAACTTTTGCGGTGATTGTCTAACCAACTACTACCATGGCTTTTGCTGTAAAACTTTGCACCAGTTCTGGTGTGAGACTTTTGCGGTGATTGTCTGACCAACTATGACCATGGCTTTTGCTGTGAAACTTTGCACCAGTTCTGGTGTGAAACTTTTGCGGTGATTGTCTGACCACATACGACCACGGCTTTTGCTGTGAAACTTTGCACCAGTTCTGGTGTGAAACTTTTGCGGTGATTGTCTGACCACATACAACAATGGCTTTTGCTGTGAAACTTTGCACCAGTTCTGGTGTGAAACTTTTGCGGTGATTGTCTGACCAGATACGACCACGGCTTTTGCTGTGAAACTTTAGACCAGTTCTGGTGTGAAACTTTTGCGGTGATTGTCTGACCACATACGACCACGGCTTTTGCTGTGAAACTTTGCACCAGTTCTGGTGTGAAACTTTTGCGGTGATTGTCTAACCAACTACGACCAAGGCTTTTGCTGTGAAACTTGGCACCAGTTCTGGTGTGAAACGTTTGCGGTGATTGTCTAACCAACTACGACCATGACTTTTGCTGTGAAACTTTGCACCAGTTCTGGTGTGAAACTTTTGCGAAGATCGTCTGACCACATACGACCTCGGCTTTTGCTGTGAAACTTTGCACCAGTTCTGGTGTGAAACTTTTGCAGTGATTGTCTGACCAACTATGACCATGGCTTTTGCTGTGAAACTTTGCACCAGTTCTGGTGTGAAACTTTTGCGCTGATTGTCTGACCACATACGACCTCGGCTTTTGCTGTGAAACTTTGCACCAGTTCTGGTGTGAAACTTTTGCAGTGATTGTCTGACCAACTATGACCATGGGTTTTGCTGTGAAACTTTGCACCAGTTCTGGTGTGAAACTTTTGCAGTAATTGTCTGATCACATACGACCACGGCTTTTGCTGTGAAACCTTGCACCACTTCTGGTGTAAAACTTTTGCGGTGATTGTCTAACCAACTACTACCATGGCTTTTGCTGTGAAACTTTGCACCAGTTCTGGTGTGAAACTTTTGCGGTGATTGTCTGACCAACTATAACCATGGCTTTTGCTGTGAAACTTTGCACCAGTTCTGGTTTGAAACTTTTGCGGTGATTGTCTGACCACATACGACCACGGCTTTTGCTGTGAAACTTTGCACCAGTTCTGGCGTAAAACTTTTGCGGTGATTGTCTAACCAACTACGACCATGGCTTTTGCTGTGAAACTTTGCACCAGTTCTGGTGTGAAACTTTTGCGGTGATTGTCTGACCACATACGACCATGGCTTTTGCTGTGAAACTTTGCACCAGTTCTGGTGTGAAACTTTTGCGGTGATTGTCTGACCACATACGATCACGGCTTTTGCTGTGAAACTTTTCGCCAGTTCTGGTGTGAAACTTTTGCGAAGATCGTCTGACCACATACGACCATGGCTTTTGCTGGGAAACTTTGCACCAGTTCTGGTGTGAAACTTTTGCAGTGATTGTCTGACCAACTATGACCATGGCTTTTGCTGTGAAACTTTTCGCCAGTTCTGGTGTGAAACTTTTGCGAAGATCGTCTGACCACATACGACCTCGGCTTTTGCTGTGAAACTTTGCACCAGTTCTGGTGTGTAACTTTTGCACTGATTGTCTGACCAACTATGACCATGGCTTTTACTGTGAAACTTTGCACCAGTTCTGGTGTGAAACTTTTGCGCTGATTGTCTGACCAACTATGACCATGGCTTTTGCTGTAAAACTTTGCACCAGTTCTGGTGTGAAACTTTTGCGGTAATTGTCTGATCACATACGACCACGGCTTTTGCTGTGAAACCTTGCACCACTTCTGGTGTAAAACTTTTGCGGTGATTGTCTAACCAACTACTACCACGGCTTTTGCTGTAAACTTTGCACCAGTTCTGGTGTGAGACTTTTGCGGTGATTGTCTGACCAACTATGACCATGGCTTTTGCTGTGAAACTTTGCACCAGTTCTGGTGTGAAACTTTTGCGGTGATTGTCTGACCACATACGACCACGGCTTTTGCTGTGAAACTTTGCACCAGTTCTGGTGTGAAACTTTTGCGGTGATTGTCTAACCAACTACGACCATGGCTTTTGCTGTGAAACTTTGCACCAGTTCTGGTGTGAAACTTTTGCGGTGATTGTCTGACCACATACGACCACGGCTTTTGCTGTGAAACTTTAGACCAGTTCTGGTGTGAAACTTTTGCGGTGATTGTCTGACCACATACGACCACGGCTTTTGCTGTGAAACTTTGCACCAGTTCTGGTGTGAAACTTTTGCGGTGATTGTCTAACCAACTACGACCAAGGCTTTTGCTGTGAAACTTGGCACCAGTTCTGGTGTGAAACGTTTGCGGTGATTGTCTAACCAACTACGACCATGGCTTTTGCTGTGAAACTTTGCACCAGTTCTGGTGTGAAACTTTTGCGAAGATCGTCTGACCACATACGACCTCGGCTTTTGCTGTGAAACTTTGCACCAGTTCTGGTGTGAAACTTTTGCAGTGATTGTCTGACCAACTATGACCATGGGTTTTGCTGTGAAACTTTGCACCAGTTCTGGTGTGAAACTTTTGCAGTAATTGTCTGATCACATACGACCACGGCTTTTGCTGTGAAACCTTGCACCACTTCTGGTGTAAAACTTTTGCGGTGATTGTCTAACCAACTACTACCATGGCTTTTGCTGTGAAACTTTGCACCAGTTCTGGTGTGAAACTTTTGCGGTGATTGTCTGACCAACTATAACCATGGTTTTTGCTGTGAAACTTTGCACCAGTTCTGGTTTGAAACTTTTGCGGTGATTGTCTGACCACATACGACCACGGCTTTTGCTGTGAAACTTTGCACCAGTTCTGGCGTGAAACTTTTGCGGTGATTGTCTAACCAACTACGACCATGGCTTTTGCTGTGAAACTTTGCACCAGTTCTGGTGTGAAACTTTTGCGGTGATTGTCTGACCACATACGACCATGGCTTTTGCTGTGAAACTTTGCACCAGTTCTGGTGTGAAACTTTTGCGGTGATTGTCTGACCACATACGATCACGGCTTTTGCTGTGAAACTTTTCGCCAGTTCTGGTGTGAAACTTTTGCGAAGATCGTCTGACCACATACGACCATGGCTTTTGCTGGGAAACTTTGCACCAGTTCTGGTGTGAAACTTTTGCAGTGATTGTCTGACCAACTATGACCATGGCTTTTGCTGTGAAACTTTTCGCCAGTTCTGGTGTGAAACTTTTGCGAAGATCGTCTGACCACATACGACCTCGGCTTTTGCTGTGAAACTTTGCACCAGTTCTGGTGTGAAACTTTTGCACTGATTGTCTGACCAACTATGACCATGGCTTTTACTGTGAAACTTTGCACCAGTTCTGGTGTGAAACTTTTGCGCTGATTGTCTGACCAACTATGACCATGGCTTTTGCTGTAAAACTTTGCACCAGTTCTGGTGTGAAACTTTTGCGGTGATTGTCTGATCACATACGACCACGGCTTTTGCTGTGAAACCTTGCACCACTTCTGGTGTAAAACTTTTGCGGTGATTGTCTAACCAACTACTACCATGGCTTTTGCTGTAAACTTTGCACCAGTTCTGGTGTGAGACTTTTGCGGTGATTGTCTGACCAACTATGACCATGGCTTTTGCTGTGAAACTTTGCACCAGTTCTGGTGTGAAACTTTTGCGGTGATTGTCTGACCACATACGACCACGGCTTTTGCTGTGAAACTTTGCACCAGTTCTGGTGTGAAACTTTTGCGGTGATTGTCTGACCACATACGACCACGGCTTTTGCTGTGAAACTTTGCACCAGTTCTGGTGTGAAACTTTTGCGGTGATTGTCTGACCACATACGACCAAGGCTTTTGCTGTGAAACTTTGCACCAGTTCTGGTGTAAAACTTTTGCGGTGATTGTCTAACCAACTACGACCATGGCTTTTGCTGTGAAACTTTGCACCAGTTCTGGTGTGAGACTTTTGCGGTGATTGTCTGACCACATTTGACCACTGCTTTTGCTGTGAAACTTTGCACCAGTTCTGGTGTAAAACGTTTGCGGTGATTGTCTAACCAACTACGACCATGGCTTTTGCTGTGAAACTTTGCACCAGTTCTGGTGTGAAACTTTTGCGGTGATTGTCTGACCACATACGACCATGGCTTTTGCTGTGAAACTTTGCACCAGTTCTGGTGTGAAACTTTTGCGGTTATTGTCTGACCACATACGATCATGGCTTTTGCTGTGAAACTTTTCGCCAGTTCTGGTGTGAAACTTTTGCGAAGATTGTCTGACCACATACGACCTCGGCTTTTGCTGTGAAACTTTGCACCAGTTCTGGTGTGAAACTTTTGCGCTGATTGTCTGACCAACTATGACCATGGCTTTTGCTGTAAAACTTTGCACCAGTTCTGGTGTGAAACTTTTGCGGTGATTGCTTGATCACATACGAGCACGGCTTTTGCTGTAAAACCTTGCACCACTTCTGGTGTAAAACTTTTGCGGTGATTGTCTAACCAACTACTACCATGGCTTTTGCTGTAAAACTTTGCACCAGTTCTGGTGTGAGACTTTTGCGGTGATTGTCTGACCAACTATGACCATGGCTTTTGCTGTGAAACTTTGCACCAGTTCTGGTGTGAAACTTTTGCGGTGATTGTCTGACCACATACGACCACGGCTTTTGCTGTGAAACTTTGCACCAGTTCTGGTGTGAAACTTTTGCGGTGATTGTCTGACCACATACAACAATGGCTTTTGCTGTGAAACTTTGCACCAGTTCTGGTGTGAAACTTTTGCGGTGATTGTCTGACCACATACGACCACGGCTTTTGCTGTGAAACTTTAGACCAGTTCTGGTTTGAAACTTTTGCGGTGATTGTCTGACCACATACGACCACGGCTTTTGCTGTGAAACTTTGCACCAGTTCTGGTGTGAAACTTTTGCGGTGATTGTCTAACCAACTACGACCAAGGCTTTTGCTGTGAAACTTTGCACCAGTTCTGGTGTGAAACGTTTGCGGTGATTGTCTAACCAACTACGACCATGGCTTTTGCTGTGAAACTTTGCACCAGTTCTGGTGTGAAACTTTTGCGGTGATTGTCTGACCACATACGACCATGGCTTTTGCTGTGAAACTTTTCGCCAGTTCTGGTGTGAAACTTTTGCGAAGATCGTCTGACCACATACGACCTCGGCTTTTGCTGTGAAACTTTGCACCAGTTCTGGTGTGAAACTTTTGCAGTGATTGTCTGACCAACTATGACCATGGCTTTTGCTGTGAAACTTTGCACCAGTTCTGGTGTGAAACTTTTGCGCTGATTGTCTGACCAACTATGACCATGGGTTTTGCTGTGAAACTTTGCACCAGTTCTGGTGTGAAACTTTTGCGCTGATTGTCTGACCAACTATGACCATGGGTTTTGCTGTGAAACTTTGCACCAGTTCTGGTGTGAAACTTTTGCAGTGATTGTCTGATCACATACGACCACGGCTTTTGCTGTGAAACCTTGCACCACTTCTGGTGTAAAACTTTTGCGGTGATTGTCTAACCAACTACTACCATGGCTTTTGCTGTGAAACTTTGCACCAGTTCTGGTGTGAAACTTTTGCGGTGATTGTCTGACCAACTATGACCATGGCTTTTGCTGTGAAACTTTGCACCAGTTCTGGTGTGAAACTTTTGAGGTGATTGTCTGACCACATACGACCACGGCTTTTGCTGTGAAACTTTGCACCAGTTCTGGCGTGAAACTTTTGCGGTGATTGTCTAACCAACTACGACCATGGCTTTTGCTGTGAAACTTTGCACCAGTTCTGGTGTGAAACTTTTGCGGTGATTGTCTGACCACATACGACCATGGCTTTTGCTGTGAAACTTTGCACCAGTTCTGGTGTGAAACTTTTGCGGTGATTGTCTGACCACATACGATCACGGCTTTTGCTGTGAAACTTTTCGCCAGTTCTGGTGTGAAACTTTTGCGAAGATCGTCTAACCACATACGACCATGGCTTTTGCTGGGAAACTTTGCACCAGTTCTGGTGTGAAACTTTTGCAGTGATTGTCTGACCAACTATGACCATGGCTTTTGCTGTGAAACTTTGCACCAGTTCTGGTGTAAAACTTTTGCGCTGATTGTCTGACCAACTATGACCATGGCTTTTGCTGTGAAACTTTGCACCAGTTCTGGTGTGAAACTTTTGCGGTGATTGTCTGATCACATACGACCACGGCTTTTGCTGTGAAACCTTGCACCACTTCTGGTGTAAAACGTTTGCGGTGATTGTCTAACCAACTACTACCATGGCTTTTGCTGTGAAACTTTGCACCAGTTCTGGTTTGAGACTTTTGCGGTGATTGTCTGACCAACTATGACCATGGCTTTTGCTGTAAAACTTTGCACCACTTCTGGTGTAAAACTTTTGCGGTGATTGTCTAACCAACTACAACCATGGCTTTTGCTGTGAAACTTTGCACCAGTTCTGGTGTGAGACTTTTGCGGTGATTGTCTGACCAACTATGACCATGGCTTTTGCTGTGAAACTTTGCACCAGTTCTGGTGTGAAACTTTTGCGGTGATTGTCTGACCACATACGACCCCGGCTTTTGCTGGGAAACTTTGCACCAGTTCTGGCGTGAAACTTTTGCGCTGATTGTCTAACCAACTACGACCATGGCTTTTGCTGTGAAACTTTGCACCAGTTCTGGTGTGAAACTTTTGCGAAGATCGTCTGACCACATACGACCTCGGCTTTTGCTGTGAAACTTTGCACCAGTTCTGGTGTGAAACTTTTGCGGTGATTGTCTGACCAACTATGACCATGGCTTTTGCTGTGAAACTTTGCACCAGTTCTGGTGTGAAACTTTTGCGCCGATCGTCTGATCAACTATGACCATGGCTTTTGCTGTGAAACTTTGCACCAGTTCTGGTGTGAAACTTTTGCGGTGATTGTCTAACCAACTACGACCATGGCTTTTGCTGTGAAACTTTGCACCAGTTCTGGTGTGAAACTTTTGCGAAGATCGTCTGACCACATACGACCTCGGCTTTTGCTGTGAAACTTTGCACCAGTTCTGGTGTGAGACTTTTGCGGTGATTGTCTGACCAACTATGACCATGGCTTTTGCTGTGAAACTTTGCACCAGTTCTGGTGTGAAACTTTTGCGCTGATTGTCTGACCAACTATGACCATGGCTTTTGCTGTGAAACTTTGCACCAGTTCTGGTGTGAAACTTTTGCGGTGATTGTCTGACCACATACGACCACGGCTTTTGCTGTGAAACTTTGCACCAGTTCTGGTTCTCCCGCCTCGCCTCGAACCAAGCCCCCACTCACTTTTCACACGCAGTTCTTCTCGTTTTCTTTACTATCTGCGAGCCTGGAACAGGCTATAGGCAAAATGACAATGGTTCCGGAGAATTCTTCTTCTGTACCAACAAAATGCCTTACTGACAAGAGAAGTATTACACTTACTTTTGTTATATCTCTCTCCGGTAACTTTTTGCCAATGCAAATAATATACCAAGGGAAAACCATAGCAAGCCAGCCAAGGAATTTCCAGTTTCCGAAGGGATTTTTGGTCTCGCAGAATCCAAAACACTATTCAAATGAGACGGAAACGTTAAGCCTGATAGATAAAGTAATCAAACCTTATGTAGATCTCAAACGGAAGGAGCTGAAACTACAGCCAACTCAAAAAGCGCTGCTCATCTGGCATGTGCTCAAAGGCCAGAAAACCGACAAGGTTTTATCAAAGTTAGCATCACTGAATATCGAGGTTGTTTCAGTCCCTGCCAACATGACGCATTTTTTCAGCCTCTTGATCTTACTGTAAATGGAGAGGCAAAGCGCTTCATGAAAAACCAGTTCACTATGTGGTGTTCAGCAGAAATACAAAAGCAAATGGAAGCAATAGGGAATGATGACGACATCGAAGTTGATCTGAGATTATCTGTTTTGAAGCCTTTGCATGCCACTTGGCTTGTCAGCCTGTATAACCATTTGGCAAGCAGCGACGGGAAACGCCATCTCATGAAAGGATGGGAAAAAGCAGGTGTGGCTAGGGGAAAAGCTGGGGTGGCTAGGGGTGAAACATCCCTTACGTCTGAGGACCCATTTAAAGAAATAGACAGTGCACCACAGTAATAATATAGACATTGCACAAGGCTGTATCGGAAGACATGCTTAAATTGTATTTCATTATTATTCATCTATAGTTTTGCTCAGTTTCAAGGGTTTTAAGCATTTATAATCATCGCAGAACTGTATGACATAGGTATTTAAAAGCTTTTTTTTTTACAATTGACTTTTACAATTGACTCTTATTAAGTACAATATTGCAGTAGCATTTGATTGATTTGCAGTATTTGCTATTACTTCCTAAAACCCTTACCCCATTTATGACCAAAATCTGCGATTTTCCCTATCCTATTTATGACCAGACCAAACATTTGATACCCAATTTATGACCTGACACTTAAATCAATACCCTGGTGCAGACCTGCCTTATAATTATTCCCTAGTTCAGACCAATGTTAAAAGGCAATGTTTATCTGCTTTTATTAGGTAGGTTACATGATAAAGAAGTAGCTTCTAAATAAAAAAGGAATTCAAGACTAGAGTGCAAAAATGGATACCCTATTTATGACCAAGATGGCGGAAAATTGGCCAAAATCGATACCCTATTTATGACCAAAATGGCTGAAAAACCCTACCCTTTGGGGCCGCACATACCTACACAGCCCATATAAGGGAGTACCCCCCCCCCCCTCCCCGGGTAATTACAGTGCGTAATCGAACAGAATGGCGAACACGTGGTGATATAAGCAGACGAAACTTCTAATCGCTTTATGGAGCGAAGATTTGGATTTGTCATCTTCTGTTGTCACAAGCTATCCTTAGTTCTCTCCTCGCCTCAAGCATGGTGGTGATGATCGTGGCAGCCATGCGATACGGCGCCATTTTGTCTCACACTGCGATGTTACCCTGTCTATTGTATTTGAATGTGAACAGAACCATAATTGAATAGAGTATGATAGCCTGAATTCTACTTACGTTGTTCATAATTCACGTTGAGTGTGAACACGGCTTTAGACTCGCTTTGAACTATTTTTGGTTTGCATCCACGAGATGAGACAGCCACGTTGGTGTACAAAAAAATAGAAAATGGGTCAAAACTGCTTAGAAACGCTGGTTGTTTACCATTTACAAAAATTTCCGGAAATTTCCATTGGGTAAAAAACGTGTTCCATTTAACTCAGGTCCGTTCGCCGCCCGGTGGTTGCGATTTCACGAGCCCAAATTAAAAATATGGCCGTGAATAGCCTGGGACTGGCAGCACCTTTCAAAAAATGTAACTGAAACACACATTTCTATCGAAAAAAAAGGTTTCCAACGGAAAAACAGGACTACCTTTTTGGACGTCCCGCTGCTCCCGGGATTTTTCAGCGGAACGAACTAAAGAGTCGAGGTCCATTTACAAACCAACCGGAATTTCCGTAATTTTTTTCTAAATGTTAAACAACCGCCATTTCTTGTTGAACTAAAGCTCCTGTTCTGCCTGTTCTCATTATTTTTACAGCAGTAACCAGTTAAAGAAATATTGTTAGCTTCTCGAACTTTGTTTTACACTAGAATGACCAAACAAATATTGGTCACCTGTTAATCATTTGCAAGAAAGAACACTTGAAATTCAAAATGGCTGAAAAACAACTCGCATATCAAATATAAACCCACATGTACAAATTAGTTAAGTTCGAACATGATCGATCCACAGAAAAAGAAAAACCTCACAAAACCTTTTCCAGCCAAAAAAGTTTTATCGAAACAAACAACATGGGTGGAAAAAACTTCCCATTTCATTGCGTGCGTTCAAACAAGCAGCACTAAATAAATTTCCTGAAATTTCCCACCAGTGTTGGGGACAAACCCTTCTCCGATGAACCATTTCTTTCAATAACGAAGCAAAAAATGGACAACAAGCTTTCTTTCAAATAATTCTTGACGAACAAGAATTAGTTAAATTCCAAATTGTTTGTTTTACCTGAAGACCGTGCAGAGTTGAGTACAAATAAATAAAATTATAAATAGCCAGAAAATTGACCATTTTTCAGTTGCAGCTAAATACCAGGCCTAAACATGGAAGCGAGGCTGTAGGTGACCGGGCTTTGATACAAACCTTTATGCTTTTCTAATGTTATTGTGAACTAATCCGAATTGCAACAACACAATTTGCATGATAAAAGCAGTCACGTTTGTATCAATACAAGGTCACTGGAAGTCTCGCAGTCATTCATGGGCTTGGTCACTGAGCAAACAACTGTAAAATGGCCTATTGTAAAAACAGATCCACTCAATGTGTTCGATTCCTTCTCTGATGTACAACCCGAAAAAGTTAGCAGAGAATTTGTCGTCTGGCTTCAGTGTTGTACATAACAACAAAGTTTGTAAAATATTAAAAAGAATTCGATAAAGAGGTAAATGCGACTAAATTTCTTGTGTGTGTTGTGATGTGTGCGTTGTATAAGTTTCCAGATATTTATTTTTCACCGCCTGTTTTGTTTATCCAATCGACTTTCCACTCTTGAGCTCCATAAGAGTATATTTTGCTTAAAGAGCCACTAAAACGCCATTCGCGTTACAATGACTTCGGCGCCATGACAGGTTAATTAAATACTCTATTGCGTCCAATGGGAAAAATCTACCTATTTCTACCATCCCCTGAAACCTATCAAAAGTACACGCAGAAGACTCTACGCACAAAGACAATACTTAGCAGTGGAATGACAGGTTTCCATTTCCCGACACGGGAAAAAAACGGAGAAATTCAACTCATATTCTGACTGGATTGTCCATGGCAACTCAGAAACAACTTGTCACCCCATGGAGAAACCTATTGCAAATATAAACAAGACGCCTGGAGGAGTTAACGTGGGATGCGTTGGTCCTCACTCTGGTAATATGTACATGGAAAATAACAAATTTGATGTTGACCGAGTACTAAACCTGCTTTTGGCTCGTGACGAATCATTTTTTCTCGTGACGAGCCAAAGACGCTAACTCAGTACAGCATTGGCAACTCTATTCGTGACTGGACTCTTCATAGATGCGTTCCAGCACTCGATATTTTTCCGTTCTAGATGATTTTGGGAAGATGGAGTAAGTAGGATCACCAGCATTAGCTGCTTCGTGGAATCGTCGATGTACAATCGTTGATCATTAGAAATATTTTTTTTTCAACAGATTTTGCGTGTCAAATGCAATTTATCAATGGACCGTTTAAACCGTTTTTGAGGCTATATTGGTTGAAAGGCAAACACGGCTTAAATTACATTCACAAAGCATTAGATGCAAGGTGTATCGGAAAATCCATTCTCAGGTTGAATCCGTTTTTACCTAGGTTAAATTGGTAATTCTCATTTTACCTAGGTTAAATATGCACTCCCTCGTCCCCAAAAGGATTGAAAAACACTTATAGTTTTCCTCAAGCTCTCGGCATCTCAACACACTTTCTTAATGTTTCGTATCATCTTACCGGTTTCTGTATTCACTGATACACTTACATGTATCCCTCGAGTCTCAACATTTATTTATACCTAAGTAAGGGAACAGAGAACTGTACTATGCACTTACCTGGACTCGAGGACTCAGATCCTCGCCATTACACTACAACGACGAACATGTTCAATCCAAAACAGTTCTTTTTATTATTTACTATTTACTTCTGTATAATACGTCAATTGATATCCATTTATAATAACCAATTGAAAACTAATCCTAATCTGACTCCAATTTTTCTCTAGGCTTAATTTGGGTCCCGAAAAGGTTTCTTCAATTCATCTGAGTGCATATTCAACTTAGTTAATATGAGCATCACCAATTTAAGCTAGGTAAAAACAAATTCAACCTGAGAACGGATTTTACCGGCAACAGACACAACATATTCAAAACCCAGTGTGGACATCACGTCATATATGCGCACAACCACTTCAGCTGATTCATTGGCAGTTTCGGCCTTGTTTGGCCCTAGTTTTTTCTATGTTTGAGGCGAATGGCCGGGTAGGCCCCCTGTGGGGAGTGCAGTGCGTGCCAGACATACCGAACGGTTCACCTCAAACGGGGGTGCACCAGAACGCCAAACTCGCCGGGGGAATCGAACCCCACCTCTACAAGCATGTAACACTGCACGAATAAAAGTACAAGTACAAAAAGCGGAACTACTGAAAGGTAAACAAAAAGAAAAGAAAACAAACGCTACAACAATATACGGAGGAAACTGAAGGGCAACAGGACAAAAAAAAAAAAAAAAAAAAAAAAAAAAAACGCGAACAGATTCACCAGCGTATGGCAGACCCAATGGGGACAACAGTCAGCCGACCCATTCAACGTTAAGAGTATTACGCTACAGACGTGAAGCAGGCCACACATGCACAGTAAGAAAAATTGAAAGCAAATAAAGAGTAGAAGAAGGCGGTTTAAAATCAGGCACTCCTTTAAGTGGCAGCTCCACCCAACAAATGTGCCGGGTAAGCTGGTTGGTGAAGATGTAAGGCGCTGAAGATAAACCGAACGGTAAGACAGTAAACATGAATAAACTACGTTTACCATCAGAAATGACCCAGTTAAACCCAAGGAAACGTTGGTGGTCGGGATAAATATCTAAATGGTGATACCTAAATGGTGACTACCTTTCTCAAAATAATCTAGCCCAACTCTCCAATCTTCAAACTTGACCTTCCGCTTAAAGATATATTGATTCACATACCTCAAGTCTAAAATTAAGCGTTTTTTCCCGCAACTCTGGACGGAAACAGAGAGGGGACTAATAACCCTGAGGTAAAACTTGGACACTCTACAAACTCTCCCGGAGGTAACCAACTCTAGAATTTCCAATTGGACAAAGTCGGAGTGTTTCAAAGCAGAGGAATTATTCTTGAATTCTGCCGTTGGTGGAGTAAGATAGAAGGGTATCTTGTAGCCCTCTCTAATGCATTCCGTGATGAAAGAGGGGGCGTTTATTCTTTCCCAAAACTGGACGTGCGCCTTTAGCCTACCTTTAACGGATAAAGGAGCTAAACCAGGTTCCGATGTATCCGACTCTAATTCATAATTTGGAGAAAACGTATCGTCTACCTTAATGATGTCCTCAAAAACTCCAGCCGTATCATCACTCAACAGGTTTACGCGATTGATCCCCGAGAGGTGTGCTGACTGTTCCTTTGAACCGTTGGCTTGCGGGTCCGAATAAGTCGAGAAGTCTTCCACAAGTAGAACTCCAGTGGCCTCTTTTTCCACATCTGAAGCAGACGTCGGTCGTAGAAGGCATTCGACGGCCTGAAAAGGAAAAACCAAGTAGCGCAGAAGCAGAGCGACCACCAAAAAGTTCAAATAAACTAACCAATAAAATAAAACAAACCGAGAATGCGAACTGAAGCACCGCCGAGTAGTGTCACACTTGATGAATATATCAAGCGATACACGCCTTAATATACTCAACTGGAGTCTCAGGCTAACACAAAATGTGTTAGCATGAAGGCATGCATGCTCTCGCTAACTTCCGAAGGAAAATACATTAAAAGCTGCCAACACAACACCTTCAGCAAGGTTAGCGGAAACCTGCACAGCCACTGAGGGATTTCGTAAAGAGGCACAGCAATGGCACCAAAGGAACACCAGACGAACTCCTGACGTGCGTTCAAAGCCAAAGAGAACCAGACAAACGCCTGACGTGCGTTCAAAGCCAAAGAGAAGAATAAACGGGATAAAACAAGCCCATTTATACCAAAATGGTAATGAATTATGCTAACCTTAGGCCTAAACAATATGCTTTAGATAATATTTACGCCTAAGGTTAGCATTTTTGTATGGGTTTGGGTTGTTTCACTTTTGTTGTTCCAGGCCCCTCACGTCCAAGGGTACTTTGAGATATGGAAACAAGTCTTTACCAAAATCGATGTGATGTTGCAAAGCTCTCCGAAAATTTCGTTTGTCACGTTTTTGCGTGACCTGTCGGGGAAGAACTGGAACCCAAGACAGGATCGATCGTTGGAGGAATGAAAAATTTGATAACAGTAAACAAAAATTTTCTCGAGCATGCAACGAAGTTTCAGGCAGGCGTCAACTTTATTTGGTTAGTGTTTTGTTTCATATCTCTCTATTGCCGTCATGCTCATCTTCTGGAGTGTGGTTTTTGTAAAATTTAATCGCTGGCTGTTTCTTCGTAGGTCCGCACTATTCATGTTGACGAGGAAGAAAATATAATCCTGCTCCATTTTCATGAAAGTAAAGGAAAATAACTTTAAAAACATGCCTTCATTTTGACCTAAAGTTCACAGGGTAACAAAAACATTTTGAAAAACCGTCACCGTTAAATTTATGCAACGGTTCGTCCTCAAGTTTTCCAAACTTTCAGCCACTACTCGATCAGCTACCGTTTCCAGAGCTTTTTCACCTTCCCGCTCTTTTCTCTTTAACGTTTCATGATGAATTGGAAATAAATGCGGCAAGCTTTTGCCTGCCTGGAATTTTGTCCCCGGCGTTTGTCTTCATGTTATCTCAACTAATGCTTGAAGTAACGTTGGCACACAAACAATTAGCGCGAACGTCCTTAAGTAAACCTCTTTCCAAACGAAAACTGCACAAACTATTCCTGAAGGTTCTGGAGACTGAGGAGGTTTATGTTGATATGAGCGCAGTTAATCTTATTTCCTTTCTTCATTTTTAGATTCAGATTAAATAGATTTACTTCATTTTTGCAATAATTTACCTTATTCTGTAATAGTTTCTTAGTTTGAAATATGTCCTATTATAATTAAATGTTGATTGTTGTCTTAAGTCTAGTCAACGATTTTATTAGGGCCTGCAAGAAGAATTTCAACCATTGAATCATCCATCTCGAGAATAATGTTGGTAAGGTTAACAGAGTTAATATACTCTTACCATTCCTACCAAGAAAGAGAAATTTGGTTCAGGTCATGGTAACCAAGCTGTTTATTTGTGACGTGGAGGTGATTGACCCACCTTTGCTATACAACTCCTTTAATAGGCATTTTACCGCAAGACAATACTTGGGAGATAAATCTTCCTCGGGCCGCAAGTAAATGAATAAATGTTTATTTGCCACACAATAGTATTACAAAGACAATCAATAACAAGGATAAAGTCATTAATAAAAGAAAGGGATGGATATTATATTAATTGTGGCGAGGAGACCCCAAGAAACCACCGGGCTTATAAGAGGGGCCCCCTCAAATAAAACGACTGGAAGTGTCCAATCGCTCAAAGAGTCGATGCCACATAATAACCAACTTACTAACCTCACTTTCTAGGGACCGTACTTGGGAATATTGGCCCTTGGTCGTTTCTGTACGGACCTCGCTGCCCTAGGCCCGTACTGCCACGACCTTGGTCCAATATTCGCCAGTATGACCCTCGCTCTCTGTTGTACTTTACGTTATCGGCTCTGTAATATGACAGACAAGTGGAATGTCAACATCACTTATTGTTTGACAAAGGCAATTTTTTCAATCTTTTTGCGTGTGTAGTTTTAATCCTTTTGTAATTACCTAATCCGATAGAACCCAGGTTACAATTTTAAACATCCTCAAACTAGCTGAATACGTTGCGGGGTGCTTTAAGGCTCAATCCTAATATTTCTTATTATACATGTACATTCTGTTAAACTAGATTTAAAAACTTATACACAGTACTTATAGAAAGTTGAAGCGTACGAGCTTTCGGCTCCTTCTCGGAGGCTTGTTCACATGTAAATGAAAAACAAGAATTGTGAACCGGTAAACTGTTAACGGTCACGTGATTTAGCAACACGTGACCGCAACAGATTGTCCCAGATGTGGGGGAGCAGGTATCTTCCAGTGTCACGGTTCAAGTCCGGCCTATGAACCCGGATATAGATGGCCTCTTTGATGCCCCGCTCTATCCAACGATCTTCATGGTCTAACACCTCTACTTCAACCTTATGTCAAGGGTAGTCCCTGTGTGTGTGCTGTGAGACTTCAGACGAAGCGCTGCTTTGTCTAAGATGCTCCGCGAACCTCGATTTCAAAGTCCGCTTGGTCTCTCCCACATACGAGGTGCCACAGTCCACTCCTTGGCACGTAACCCGATAAATAGGGCCACATGTGTCTTCTTGTTTCTGTGGGTCTTTCGGAAACGACAACAGTTGTCTGAGGGTATTGTATGGTTGAAATATAGTGTCCACCCCATGTTGTTTCAATATGCGTCGTAACTCCTCGGACAGCCCTTTGACGTATGGGATGACGATGGCGGTTCGTCTAGTAGATAGATGGTGTTGGCTTTTTTGAGATTTGTTGGTGCTGTCTGAGTCCTGTAATGCCTATTCCGGGTATCCACAATCTTTGAGGGCTGCCTTGACATGTTCTAGCTCCGCCTTGGCGTCCTCAGGGTGGCTTGGAACTGTATTGGCCCTGTAAAACAGGGTACGGACAACGCTCATCTTATGCGCCAGTGGGTGATTTGACTCCCAGTTGAGGACTTGAACCGTGACACTGGAAGATACCTGCTCCCCCACATCTGGGACAATCTGTTGCGGTCACGTGTTGCTAAATCAGGTGACCGTTAACAGTTTACCGGTTCACAATTCTTGTTTTTTATTTATATGTGAACAAGCCTCCGAGAAGGAGCCGGACGCTTTCTATAAGTACTGTGTATAAGTTTTTAAGTCTGGTTTAACAGTATGTTTTTACCAGTACAGTGTAACATTCATAAAAGTATATACATGTACATTGATTAAAATTCTAACAAGGGGATTTAAAACAGATCTAAAAACGTTAAAACTAAATTTTCGACCTTCTTCAAAGGAATGTACTCTGCAAGTCACTGAATGCAAATATATAGCAAACGATGTCATTGTTCATTACTCCTAAGGGAGAACAAACGTTAACCCTTGGGAAGGGTGCTTTCTCATTAACAGAGTTCTTGTCCAAGAAAGAATGTTAGGACTCTAGAAAAAGCCTTTTCTCCTTGGTTTTCACTTCTGTTTCCAAACTGCTCGCATAATTTGGGTGTATGTTGTGGCCAGTGGTTTGGGCATGTTGTTTTACCGCGGAGCCGACATTCCCATTCGTTCCAGGCTTGTGTTCAGCCCCCGGAGACTTCCAACGTCTTTTACTCTCTCCGATATATGTAAATGAGCACGTTCTGCAACTCACTTTGTTTACAATTCCTTTCAACTGTGCTTTTGTCGCCAAGTCCTTAGGTTTTTTGAAAACATGACCCAGTGTTTTTAATGGTTTGAAAGCTGTCTTAATGTTTTCGCGGTTTAAAATTCAGTCCTTTCCTCAGTAGCGATATTTCATTGCCCTGTAGTCTTCTTCCGGAGATACTTACTACCCATTTCTTCTTTAATTCGTTTACATCCATGCGAGCTGGTAGCCTATTCAGCTTTTGCTCGTGTTTCCGCTCAGTCAGTTTTCGGACGCGTTCAGGACGTTGTGCGATTGCTTGGTACAATGCCTCGGAGTGAGAGGGCTCAATGGCCGACTCGATGTTCTGCTTGAGTCTTTGCCGATCTTCATCAAAGAATTGAAGTTTGCGGTGACTTTCACCAATGAGGATGCGTAAATATTTCCAGCCGGTCTTTCGTGCAACTTCCCAGTCTTTGGGGTTGTCGGTGGGTGGTTTTGACAGAAGGAATAAGGGTAGAAGGTTTCCTTCCTTGCACCAATATAAATGGCGTAGATGAAATTTGTAGTGAACCTGTCTCAGTGAAATCTGCTCTAACTGTCTTGCTAGAGATAACAAGTCGACGTCGTACGAATTGAATTAATAACCTGATTAATTCCAGCCTTCTATCAGACGTGAGAATGTATGCCGATGTCACAAATCTTCTGACACAATGGCTTGTTTCTAATCGCTTAAGCCTCAATGTTCAAGACAAAATGTCGGTTTACTTGGACATGATATGATCTCTCTGCTTCTGCTTCCAAGTGAACCCCGTTGTGTCTTTCAGTTAAAAGGGTGAATACATACAAACTCCAACATGTTGAGAAGGATGAAACACTTCCAAGTCTCGTGGGAGGCGACGTCATCAGTAAAGTTGCTTAGGTACTTGATGTCCCTAAGGAGATATAAATGCCTCGACAAACCAGTGACGATGTTGAATTCATTGATTCTGTCACATGTTGGTTTCCTCAGTGATGTGTGGTTGTGTATCGGGGCTGGAAATAGTCAAAACGTGACAAATGCAAAAAAAAAAAAAAATAATAAAATAACAATAATAAAAAAAGAACATAAAGTAACAACAGACGAGAAAAAAAAAATGAAAGCTCTTACCCGAATATTGATCTCATACTAAACACCATCCACAGACATAATTTTCACAATGTTTTAATTTCAAGGCCAAACCCACAGGGGTTTTTGTTACAGGGGCAACATGATATGAAATGATCTGACGGTGAACCTAGGCTAAGCATGCCACTAGTGTAAATAGTTTTTACTCTGCTATCATGGCTCAATGAAAACAATTTTTTAGCACATGTTATCTTGGATATTCTACTCGATTTTGTTATTTTTCAAGCACAGTCTAAGTGTTCTTATGGAATCTATTTGTAGTTGTAATGGACGGTTCCTTGAGAGATCTCTTGGTGATATCGATTCCGTTAG
Source organism: Montipora foliosa (assembly GCF_036669935.1). Taxonomy (NCBI): domain Eukaryota; kingdom Metazoa; phylum Cnidaria; class Anthozoa; order Scleractinia; family Acroporidae; genus Montipora; species Montipora foliosa. The sequence goes on from NC_090873.1 coordinate 42,652,247, forward strand.
GGTAATTTCATGTTGATGATAATGATGATGAAACAGACACGCCTTTCTGCACTCTGCTGTCGGAAGCCGGCCCAATTGTCAACAGTATCTCTCGTTTACCGTATGTCTTTACATAAAATGGGCTGTACGTGCATTCTGAACGTTTTAACTGCTTTTCTGGCATTGGTTTTATTGGAACCGTTCGGGTAACGTCTAATTAATATGATAAAAATTCAGATCAGCTATGCGTATTACTAGGACTACGCTGCTCTGAGGGAAGCTACTCATTATTATTTGAAAAGGAAAGAAACTTACTTCATCTTTGTCCCATGTGGATAATATATTTAAAAGGTAACTCTCACCCAAATTTCTTGCTTTTTTTATGTATTTTTCGTATAACTTCCTTGATAAGAAAAGGTTTTCAAAAAAAAATTATGGTCTTAAGATAAAAACTGATTTTTTTATGATTTTTTTTCTTTGCAACCCGGCGGCCATTTAAAAAAACCCGCCGTTTTGGGATCACGTGGGATGTTACGTCACAGGTGTGGAACATGTTTGCATGTGAAAATTTAGTCCGCGAAAAAGTGCGTTTAAAGAGTCCAGGGTGCAGCGCAAATGCCACTTTTCCTATTAAACCTCTTATGTTGGAAAATAGGAGGTAAAACGGTTGAAATAGCAATATGATTTTCACAGGTTTTATGCTTTGATGCTGCGCCGTTAATCGACGTCAACATCAATTTGTTGACGGGTTTTATTTTATACAAAAGAAATCCTTATCTTAAATTTCAGTTTTCAATTTGAAATTAAAACCATTGCAATTAAGCTTTCCGTGAGTACAAGTCGTTCCAAGATTCTTCCCTTTTCTTTAACATGATATAATGTTAAAATTATGCAAGATATGCAAAATAATGAAACGTTTGAAACTCGAAGAGTGTTTACGTCCTTCTTGACTAGACCTTCCTGAGCCGGATCGGAAATTCAGGTCACATGTATCTCCTATTAATGCACCTGTCAATTGAAAACCCCATGATCACTATTGAAAGTACATGGATACGACTCACTCGCCTCAGTCCTCGCTCGTCCACGAATGTCAAAACCTTACTAATCCCCCCATCCCACGAGCAAAACTGATGCAACAAAAAACAACAAATCCCCCACCCACTCGGACACAAAAAGGTGCCAAAACCCTCAGTAACCCCCATCAATGCCCCATACTTCCCCGGGGTGGGGGTTTCAATTGACAGGTGCATAAGTAGTCTACACATATACACATGCATTACCCAACCATAACTCTAACCAACCTCCCAAAAAATATTTAAAAGGAAGAAATGCAAATCTGGCGGTGTGGAATGACGAGGAAAAGCCAGAGAAAAGAACCTGGGAAGCGTTGTGTTGTGATGTTCTGCGATAAGACGAATGCAGAGGGGGTCTCCATGCATAAATTCCGCACTGAAGAAAAAATTCGTCGACAATAGGTTTTGTTTGTTCGCCAAAAAAGAAACTCTGACTCATGGAAACCAGGTTCGGGTCACATTTGCAGCGATCATTTCACTCCCGAAGATTATCACGTTTACGGAATGATTGTCGCTGGCTATGCTTCAAAGATATTGTTGAAGAAAAATAAAATGCCATTCCGTCAAGGCAAGTTGTTCCAACCCAACAGCAGAAATACTAAATCGTATTTAGTTTCTGTCTAAAAAATTCAAATATCCTCCAAGCTAGCGCTCGTGACAGGAAATACTAACTGATCTCAGTTCCGAATAGATAAATAATTGTGTCCACTACCCCTTGAAAACCTATTTGCAAAGAAAGAAACGAAATTGACACGTAAGAGGTCCTTTATTTACAACTTTAAATGAACAGCAACGCGGCTACATGTCCGGCGGCCTGACAAGGTGTTTAAAGTACGCCACGTCCGGTAGTCTAAACATTTTTCCAATTTTGAGGAAATTTCTCGATCTTCTCAAGAGCCTTGGGGCTTGCAGACGCTCTTTAGCATGTTTATTTTTCAGTCAGACACGAAAAAATGTATACACGGATTTGGGTCTCATGACAACTTCCGGTGGCATCATACACACTCACAAGAATCTTCAACTAAGAATGGGCTCCGAGAAAGAAGAAGCATGTTGAGGAGGTTTGTATGGAGTGTCGATCATGGAGTACATGTAGTTAAAAAAACACAATCTATCTGTTGCTAGACATGCAAACGTACACGGCATGTAAAATTATAACGAACGCTGCAACAGTTATCCGTCGAACAAAAGCATATTTAATGAACTTTCTGGTGTACAAAAATTCTCAAAGGAGATACACAAAATAATCAGCAAGAGGCCTGAAGAGAGTGCACTTGAAACCAGAAACTGCACGAACAGGCCTCCACACTCACCAAAGTTCGCTGTCGAGCTCACCGCGCCGCCAACGACGTTCTGTTATTTTCCACTCTTTCTGGCGTTTCTCTAGATCGAGCTGGAGGCTCGAAACACCACGGACACTCTTCCAAAAAGGGTTGCTTTAGTTCGCCGATGGTAGCACCTCCTATAGCTCCTTCGAAATCGGAAGAATCGCTAGCAGAGTCCGAGCGCCCCGTACTAGAGCAGAAATCATTTTGCTGTAGTTCCACATCTGTGACGTATCACATCACGTGACGCAAATCGAAGTGTTTGTGACAAGATTCTGAACAAGCGATGATCTACAAGGTTTCAGGCTAAAATTCACGGGTAAAAAAGCTTCTGGGCACCATTTTTTACTTAAAAAATCATTAGCGACACGTCTGTAGTGTTTTCCCAAAAAAGTGTTTTTTAGGCGAGAGTTACCCTTTAACTCAACCGAAGCCATTCCTCTTTTCACCCGGAGGCTTCTTCCTCTTACTACTGGATGCTCTTTACCTGAGTGTGCAATGTTGCAGTATCTCTACGCTATAATGAACCTGATGAATAACGTAGTCTAGCTTGCTAATCTGTCTAAGTTCCTTTTTTGTCGGCGGTTCATTTTGTCACTCGTTGATGTGATGTGAACATGCCTCATCCAGACGCCTTATGACTTCTGTCAGCTTTTTTTCAAGGATATGTGCTTCTGGCAAATGTTGAATCACATCTATGGCTTTCAACTGGTGGCTGATGTGGTCAAAGAACTCTTTGAATCTTTCATTTGGAATATTTGAATCAGCCTGGTTTCGAGGTGGTTGGCTTTTCTCACGTATCTGCAATGCTCTTGCATCACTTATGGCATCATTTAAAGATGATATGAAGAAATTCATCATTATGATTGTGATACCGAAAAGAAGAAGACTAACGAATACGTGACCAAACACAGGCACCGCTTCAACAAGTTCCTTTACTGGTCGAGCTTTCACCTTTCCAAGAATTATTTCAAGCTGAAAGGCGAGTGATAGCCAAAGGCTGGAATAACGAGAAACAACGGTCCCGAAGAGCAACATTCCTGTTTGAAGGAATGCAAGGAACAAAACTGAAAGAATGAGGAGATAAGAGGGCAACTTTTGCAACCAGATTCGCAATGCACTAGAAAACACTTTGGTATACATATTAAAATACGTCAATTGCAACAGCTTAACTGTGGTAAGAAAGGTAAGGGTGGCTAAGACACAGTTTTCCACATCCTCCAATAGAACAGCCGACTGGAAATTGACTGGAGCAAAGATGTTGCTCTCCAAGTATTGTAGAATGTTTGTAATATGGTAAGACTTAACAAAGCTGAACACCAGAACAGAGAGGGACGTGCAGAGTAGCGACACATCAAGCCAACACCAAACAGAACGGGTGTAATGTCTTCCACGGCGAATTATGGTGGCTGTGGTGTCAAAGCCTTTATAGATAAACATGCTGATGAAGATAACAAAGCAGAGTCCTTGGAAGACTTGGAGGACGGATTCAGTATTGTGTAATGAGATGGTGTTGATTTGCTTAAACGATACAGCCTGTCCTATTTGAAGCACTTCAAAGAAAAAAGAGCAAACAGCTAATGTGCTGATTGACTGGCTAAACAAGGTAAACTCTACGATCACAGCTGTTGTTTGACGGTCAATCCAATGCCCTGATTGTAAAGAATGAACAACTGTACGCGCAGTTTCCTCATCATAACCCAGGTCAGCAGAGTACCCTCCTCCACCATACCACCCATGATGTCCCCATTTTGATGACGCATCGAGTTCTTCTGCTGTTTGATACACCCATGGACGAGAGCAAGGGAAACTTCCACGTTTGGGAATGAATGGATCTTTGGATTCTTTCACAAAAGAGTAGCAATCATAACGTTCAAGGGGAAACCAATCCTTGATCGTGTGTGCTGCGGGGCACTCAACTGAAAATAAGAGACAGGTGAGGTTAAAGCCAGAAAAACATGCGGTTATTGAATCTAATAAAATGAAAATGTCAGGACAAAGTTTTACGTTTAATCAATTTTCATACCTACACGTGAATTTCAAAAAATGTTTGTTATATTTCCTTATTAAAATTCAACTGACCCGTTTTTAAATAAATAAATAAATAAATAAATAAATAATTGTTATAATAAAGTGGCACACTTCATGATCAGCCTTTCCTCTTTAGGTAATATTAATCCTCGTGATTTTCAGTTGTTGCATACGACTTCGATGCAACTAAACACCAAAGCAAAAAAAAAAAAAAAAAAAAGTAAAAGAAAGAAATAACCTTTTCCTGCTCTAAGCTGACGAAGTCGTAACATTCCAATCACAGTAGCTTTTAGCTCATCCCCTGCCTGTTGGCACTCTCGGTAATTGGATTGATGGGGACTGAGGTAGAGATGTGGTACCAACGTTTTGTTCATCCATTCCCAGAAGGAGGTGAAAGTTGTAACCTAAATGGGAATTGACACAAAAGGATGCAGAATATGTAATAAATAAGTTTATTTAGATTATTTTATTAAAATCAAGTATTTAAGTTTCAAACTTATAACTTTGGAATTAACTATGATCTTTCAGAGACACGATTCATGATCTAATAAAACACATCATAATCGTATAATGTCTCCAGCGCATGAATTTGTGAATATAAAATTGTCACAATGTCTTTAATTAATCTGGGCGATCTAAAAAATATATTGAAGAATTGGTTCTCATTACAGAGTGGCCTGCTCACGAAAAGATATTACTAAATTTCCTAGAGTCAACAGTTTATGTAAAGAGAATTAATATTTGAAAAATAATATTTAAGATTTGGTTACTAGCGCACTTTTTTGTAGCGTTGAAAAAAATATGTTATGATTTTCGAATCAACTAGCGTGTAGTGGGTACAGCCGTGAAAAGCATGCAGAAGGGCCCGCAACATCAGAACGAAGCCCATGAAACTAAGAAAATAACAAAATGTTTCTATAAAGAGGCTATTTTAGGAAGAAAATATGGTCCTGCTTCAGTGGGAGAGTAACACATAACAATTTGGATTTATCAAACAAATCAAGAAAGATCGAATTGCCTCAGGAAAACTATTGAATGGCTGCCGTTTCGAACGTTAGCCCATTTTTAGGGCGAAATGAGGAATTTCTCGTAGTTTATATATGGAGTGGAAGAACTATGCAATTGGTGGAGACATGCTAATGAAAAACACTGATAGGTTAGTTG
>NC_090873.1:42667818-42670318 GCF_036669935.1 Montipora foliosa
TAAATTGACTCAAATTGAAGAATGCTTTCATAGTTATTTATCACTGTGTATCCTTCACCAACTCAATCAATTATTTACACAAACAATAAATATGATAATACCTCAAAGAACACTATTTCGTCGTTACTCGCATTTTTCTTCAAAACGTTGTTTAGATCCGGGATTCGAAAGGAACCGGTTCGATTGTCTCCCAGCATCAATCTGCGAAGTAAATTTCTCCTTACAGACACCACTTCAATGCTCATATATGTAGAATAAAATGTTTTGTTGCCTGGGGAAGATTTCAATGAATTTCTGATTTCTCTTATCATTCGATCTTTCAGCAAGAGAAGTTCCCTTGTCATAGTGATGCCCTAAGTGAACAAAAAATAAAATAATAATGATTAGACGTCCCACTAAAATAATACAAACATTCACTTTTCTCCTAACAGCAAATTTTTTACAGCAATGCAGGTTCACTTGTCACATCAGGCACGATTCTAGGTTGTTTGTTGAGTAAATACTATTTATCAGTTTTTAATTTGGGTAGAAAGTCAGAGGGAAAGGTTTCCGACAACGTGCCTGAAAAGGCATAAGGCCAGCTCGTAGACTTTCCAAAGGTCGACCTCACGAGCTTCAAAGCAGGAAAGCCGAGCGAGTGAAGTGAAGCAAGCCGAGCCGACAATTCACGATGGTTCCAGAGAGCCATATAAAACAACACGAAGGATTTAGCCGAAAGCCCAAATAATGTAAACGCTTTGTTTATAGTGGAAGTGCACTTAGCTATCAAGCTAGTTTACAGGTACCCCACTTTTTAAGAATCTGAAAGAAACAATTCAACCTGACAGAAACATGATTAAGAGCTCCAACTAGAAGGAGGCAACCAGTTGGCTATTTACAAAGCATAGTAGAGTTAAATCCGGGACAACCGGAAACAAATCCAAACCAGAAGTTAGAATGGGATTTGAACCCAGGGTAACCGCATGCAAACCCCAACGCTCTAACCACTGGTCCTACCCTCCTCCAGGCTCTCTCTTTCCCCTCCCACCGCAAAGAGAGAACCTGCTCGCAGGCTAAGTTCAGGTCAAGTCGATGAACCCAAAAGAAGGATATCGGAATATTTGTCTGTAATAAAACGTAAAAATGTCCTTGATTTGCCTTGAAAGAACTTTTACTCCAGCACTTCATTGCCTTTAAAAAAAACAAAAAACAAAAACAAAAACACCCGGTGAACTAAAGGGGTAGACCATGGACGCGATCCACGTACCGTGGACTTCAGGAGAGGGCCATGGATCGGAGATCCACAGAATCTTCATGTCGGTTAAAAACTGTGATTTTTTTCTCAGGATATTTCCTCTGTTTATAGAAAAAAAGCTAGCTGTGGAAATTATTTTCATGCAAAAGTAATCGACACGTAACGAGTAGATACTATTTCGTTAAACGCATAAGGAAATCGTTTTTTATTTTGCTTCGAGGTCCAAAGAGATGCTCTAAATGCTCTATGATGGCTTGTGGTTCGTCATTAGGAAAAAATATATGACACCACTATGAAGTTATTTAAAGCTCTACCAACTGAGCTATGAATCCACAAAGTTAGGAGCTGGACAATTTAGGGGCCTAAAAGGACTCCCCTACTTCGTGAAAGAGAACATAACTATTTACCACCAAGAGTCAATACAGAGCGCTACAAACATGCCTTTGTAAATCGTTGCTTATTCTCTGCATGACATTAAAAATATATTATCTCTATTGAACATTTAAATTATTTTTATTTTTAAAGTTTTCACGTTTGTTGGAATGTTTTATTTAATAAAGACCATTATTATTATTATTATTATTATTATTATTATTATTATTATTATTATTATTATTATCATTACTACTACTACTACTAATTGATCCGTTTCCTTCCTGACCCAAGTAAATAAATTGAAATTCTCAGAAGGTTAAAAATACCTTTTCTTGAGTCGCCGAGTTCTGATTCTGAACATCAGCATCCCGCGAAGTTATCCTTAATATTTTACCAACACCAAGAAGAAGGTTCTCCACTGTGTACGGCAACATAGAATTCGTTCCAATTTTTCCGATACTATTGTTCAAATAGTTCACGAGATTTCTGAGAATGTCATAAGACTGAAATACAAGAAGATCAGTTAATTACTATGTCCTTTCATGACGCTCCCCTTATGGGAAAAGCTAATAGTCGTACCTCTCGTTTTGCAATTCGGTGATCATTAAGCTAAGTTAATTTTAATTTATGTACACTAACGAGAGTTGTCATCGCGTTAAGTGGGTGGCTCTTTAACTACCAAACCGTTGCTATAGACCTCTTCAAATAGTCATTTCTCGATTCCCTTAAACTCTACAGTTATCCTTTTTTTGCCAAGTGTGCTTTATTTAACATTTCTTTGTCTGGTTCGACTCACAAACCTATTTGATAAATCACGTGACCAAAACATAAAATGTCTAAAAACTCGAGTTAACTGTGTTTATCACAATTTTTTAACGCAAGAGTTTGAAA
>NC_090873.1:42675318-42685318 GCF_036669935.1 Montipora foliosa
GCACCGAATGATATTGAAACCAAATCTGGAAGCATGGTCACAATCATATTGCACTTGTATTCGTACACTGGGAATATAGCTGCTAACCTCGAACTTAAATGCTTGATGGTAGAAAAAATAGCTTCTGTAAAACCCTTGAAATTCATTTAGACATTTGTGTTTTAGTTCTTGAGAGCCAAGACAAGAATAGAACGATGTACACCAGCCAGTAGTGGAAGAAGGTCGGACCCAGTGATTTTCTGTGCCATTTACCAAATAGTCACAATAGTCCACTGACTGAGAACCTATCCATTTCCCAGAGCACGGAGCTGAATCAGGTGGAATAGAAGATGTAGTGTGATGTTGAGTCAAGCAACGAGACAGTGGAATGTCCTCTTGGACTCTAGGTTCGACCTGCTTTAAGTCACTTATAACGAGGGGATAAGTTGCGTGGAAGACAGGGTCGAGAGTTGTATTGAATTGCATTGTGGGACTATTTTGGGGACAAGCCTATGTTTATGCAGTCAGTCGTTTACTATGCAAGCAAAAGGACTTTCGTCTATTCTTGTACGATAACAATTAACTTCGGGTTAAATCTTTATAACTTACCTTGTTAGTAAGTAAACATCGTATGTACTCACTGACCTTTTAATCGAATCTTTTCGATTTCCGGCCATTTTTGCACCTTGGCAAGCGAGTCATCGTTTTGAAATTGCCATTGTAAATTACTCTGGTAGTTTAGGAAGCTCAGCCCCAGGTTCCGGGCACGCGATGATGAAAATGCGTCCCCCTAAAACAGCCCCACAATGCAATTCAACAAGGCTCCCGATCTTGTCTCCAGCGCAACCTCAAAGTGGCCAATAATATAGAAAAGTAAGCGTGCGCTCTGATTGGTCAATTATCCATTTACTATTTGCCCATGGGTGAATGGTTATGACGAAAACACAAAAGTGTGCGCCACGAAAAAAATGGCTTCTTCCTCAAACTGCAATGTTGGCCGACCAGTATACAACCGAAAATGAAAAAAAAAATGTCTGCGCACCTTTATAAAAACAAGGCTAAGAAATGTCATGTTTTAACCCGCTTGGGGGTATTTTGCCCAAGTCACTTGGAAAGCGATTTGCAAGCCTAAGTGAAAACCACCTGGACGAGTTATTGAGCGATAGATATTCCAGGAAGACAAAGGATGTCACAAACTGTCACAAGATGTTTTTGCTATCTTATAAGACAAGTAGTAAACGGTTCAGCTTGTACCATCGAGTTACAGTTGCACGTAAGAGGTTCGTTAAGCACTGAAGATGCTGGAATCACCTTGTGCGACTCTCAAGGGTCAACATTAGATTTATGCCCCATTCACACCAAACCTTAAACATGTTTTAAACCTGTTTAGTTAAACACGGTATCAAAGTGTTTTCTTTTTAAATCATGTTTACTGACTTTTGTCGACTATGAATTTAGCACAGGTCAAAGCATGTGTTGAAACAAACCTGAATCTCATGGAAAAGCCAGTCCTACATTTTTCTTTGACTTATTTTTATTTTGTTAAACCAAGTTTAATTAAACATGTCTTGTTGGTGTGAATGGGGTATTAAACCACTGGGACCACTTTGTTCGAGAGAGACTGAGGTGTAGTCGATTTATGACTTGTAACAGGTGATTTTCAAGGTATGACCCCACCATACATTAAATACAAGCCAACAAAGGTTGGGTTTTGAGATTAAGTAACGTCTTAGGCCTAAGATAATCTTTTCGGAAGACCAGTGAGACATTATCAAGACTTACGAAAAGACCGGTGTACGACATTTGCAGACTGCCTACAAATAGCGCTGATGTCTCAGCACCCATTTCAAATAGCACTGAGAAACAGTATTTAAGTCGAAGTTTCAATAACTGGGACAACCTTAGTCTCTCTCGAACAGGTGGTCCCCGTGGATGGAATCTAATGTGCTTAGCAACCTCCCGCTTGCAACGCAGCCAAACCCTTTACTATTTGTTAATTATCCAACGAGTTGATAAAGGTTACTTAACCACATTCTCACTGATGAAGGGCTAGCACTCGAAACTTAAGGGTCTGGAATATTCCGTAATTTTTCTTGAAACTTGTCTTGCAATTTTGTTGCGACAAAAGTGCTCACTTTGACTGGTGTTTCTACGAAAACCACCGATCTGAGAAATGGGTGAGAATATACGTGTCTCTGCTCCGCCAACTTTCGCTTCTAAATAGTTCAGATTCTTGAGAGGTATTGTGTTTGACGCATGGCAGGACTGAACGCATGTAGAAGGCTCAGTATGATCTTGGAAAAGCTCTCGGAGAAGACTTGAGAAGAAAGATTATACAAGACATTATCGGGAAAGGAGGAGACTTCACCATAGGTTTCCTCTTGGGAAGTTTTTCTGTGATTGCCAGAGAAAACAGAGTTCAATTTTGAAAACCCATTTTCCATTGTTGCGGTTGTTCCGGTACACCTAAGCCCTGTGGGAAAGGAATTTCATCACAATAGGTGCGGTTACACGGGGGACTTTTACCGCCGTGAATGACCCTTTTACCACGGGAAACTGCATTTAGTGCGTGTGACCGACATTTCCCATGGTAATTTTCCCGTGGTAAATTTCCGTGGATACGTAAAAAAGATCAAACGAAGCGCCCATGACATTTAACGTGGTAAGTTGGAAGGGTGTTTTGATGTCCGAGGTACAAGAGCCAATCACGATACTGATGAAGTTGTGATTAAATTTCCCGCCACTAAATTGCGTGAGATTTCTTTTTACCTCGGTAATCTTTGTTAAGTGTGACCGCTGGTTAAGGACGGTGCCTACTAATTAAAGATATTTTTGCCCCGGTGTGTGATTATACAGGAAATGTAGATCTTAACAAGTGTTATTGAAATCCAAAAAGAAAATTGGTGGTTACCACGCATTTTTCAAAGATAATTCATGAATAATATTTGTAAAAAGCTTTAAAATACAAAGCAATGTATGGCGTTCTCTTTCAAATTGAAGCTTAATTATCTCTCAAAAATATTTGGTTACCCCCAATTTTCTTTTTGAATACCAAGAGTACTTACTAAGATCTACTTTCTCCGGATAGTTTTAAACCGCGCAAAAATATGCCTGTATTAGTAAGCATCGGCGATAGGAAATCCGAGTATCTGGAGATGCGCAGAACGCATGCGCAATAACAATAGTAGAAACCGTCCTTAACTCGGTACACTAAAACACAAGTGTGAGGCACCGCGAGTTCATTTACCACAGGAAATGGCATTTACCATGGTATTTGTAACCGCACCTAATGCTTAACGAAAGTGGGCGGGGCAGTGACTCATGTCCGTAGTTTGGGTCAATTCCACAGATCGGTGGTTTTCTTAGCATGATAGAAAGGTTGATTAGAGGGATCACTTCGTTTGTTTGTTTAATGAAGAGTAACTAGTATACCACTTAAAACATTCCCTGGCATAACCTTCATAAAAGCCGTGTTTGTACTTGCCATTTTTTGTTTGCGCTTCCTTGTGACACCGGTATCCTGTTGTCTTGATTGAGAATATGTATTGCACTCTCCACCACTTTGGATACGTTTTGTCACAGTGCCTTACTTGGATATTCCTGACATATGTACCATTCACGACTTGTTTGGTAGCGGTGATATCGAATCGAGTTGAGCGAAACCAATAAAACTGCTCAGAGCAAAACGATCGCCATGTGGGTGATTGATGAAAACACTCCGCGATGCGATAGCACCACCAATCTAGGCATTTCTTTACAGCATAATGGGTTCGATACGTAAAGCATTTTATTGTTCGATAATTGTTATAAGTTCCGTTGGCAAGTTGTTCACAGTTGCCTTTCTGAAGCTCTTTGTAGTCCAAGGGTAAGGATGAACATCGCTCTCCTTAAAAATGAGAAATTAACTAGCTGTGAAAATCATCGCGCCAGACCTTAAAGGCTGGGACTATGTCATAATGACATAATTTATGACACCCAAAATGCCAAAAGAGTAGAATGAAACATTGCAACAACCTCTTAGAACCGTTGAAAAACATAAAAGAAATACAGCAAAAGGAAAGAGAAGCATGGATGGACACAATGGGCAAGATTGAAACGGATTGCATTTTGGTAATCTTGAAAAAAGTCGGCCCGACGTTTTCAAGTTTATGATAAATTGCCTGGATAAAGATAGTTTTTTCCTCAGAATCATCTTGTTTGTGATGTAACGATAATTTTATCAGTAAAGGAATTCCGCATTACCATTTTCGAGTTATAAACTCGTGATTGACTAAGAGATTTCCCCTAAACATCGTAAAATAACGTGACATAGCGCCCTAAAGGAAAAAGGAAATCTTTAACACTTTGCTCCATTTTTTGGTCGTTTGCTCGAAGTTATTAGGCTGATTTAGCAATAGAATGGGAACGTCTGTGGCGAAGGCGCGCGCAGAAAAAACACCAATGAGAATTCAGAATAGAATAGACTCCACTCTTTTCTTTTCTATTCTAAATTCTCATTGGTAGTTTTGCTGCGCGCGACGTCGCCACTGACGTTCCCGTTGTGTCGCTAAATCAGCCTATTGGCGACCTTAAAGCCGCGGCTACACGAGCGATTTTCTGCTCACGCTGGTGATGCGATTTTTTCAAACTTTGTCGCGTCGCCAGCGCGAGATGAAAATCGCACGTGTAGCCACCCTTGAACTGGCGACGCAACAGGTGAAAAATTCGCACGAAAAAAGTCTCCAGAGTTGAAACTTTCGCCACAAAATCGCAGAGATAGTTGCCCGTTTAGCCACCCTGCAACTTTTTGCCCGCGCATGCGACGCGACAAAGACTATTTAGCCAATGAAATTAAAGTAGGAATATCTGTTTATAGTGCCCAGGTCTCTCGAAGTATGCAATTTGCGCGGCCTTCAATTTGTCGCCAAAAGTTGTCACAAGTGTATCCACCCTAGCGCGCAGGGGACGCGACAAAATCTGAAAAAAATCGCATCACCGGCTCGAGACAAAAATCGCTTGTGTAGCCGCGTCCTAAGCAAGGTCGGCTTGACAACGGCGTGAATCGAAATGTCCAAATTTGAAGTTATTTGGAGCACGTGAGTACCTGACGACTAATTGTCAATCTTTTCGCCCTATGCAAAGGAATCCAGGTGCCCTCGGATCCCGATAGTGGATCCTGGATCCCGAGTCGTGAATTCCGACTACAAACTCACGGGTTCCACTGAAATGGTCCTGGATTCCATCAAAATCCGCTCAGGATTCCGGATTCCAAAGCCTCACATTTGCTGGATTCCGGATTCCATGTTCCTTCACATCGGGAGAATCTTTTCTCCTGAACAACCACACCGTTCATACCAATTATATTCCTAGTACATACTTTCCTTGCCAAACGACGTGATACTATCTCAAAATGATTAAAACAACGCAAAGTTCTATTTAGAAAAAAATAAAAAAAACACTTTCTCGTAGCCTTCGTAGTCTTCCTTGCTTAAGCTCTCTATTTTTTAGTTGCCGAATTTGCCATTCGACACCAGTTTTTCAAAGGTAGCAAAGCTGGCTAGGATAGATACGGATAAATAGTTTTGTTGTCTCTAAACGTGCGGCTAGTAAGCTGAATTATGCTAAGACATTACAAAATTCATCATTGTAAGAATATAACTAATAACTGAAAAATGCAATAAAAAGCTAAAGTATTCTAGAATTTCTAATTAATTAACATAACTATATTCTAATAATGGTTATGAAATTTTAGAGGCATGACCAAGTATGAAGCCGTTCCTGGCTCTATCTGTCCTGCACTTAGGTAGCACAAACGCTCTGGACACGTGTATTCAAGAATCGATCTAATACAGGTGACATAAAAAAGCTTCAGTTCTGATGGAGCTACGTGAGATCTCTTGAGTTGTTTGAGAAATTTAAGTCTAGAAGAAGCCTTCTTTACTAACTCTACTACATGGTCATTCCATTTAAGATTGCTGCTAATTATCAGACCTAGAACTTTGCGTGCTCAACAGTCTCAAGATGCTTGTCATTCACAATTAGGGAGTTTAAGAAACGACGACGGCTACGGCAACGACAACGCCAAAAAGCAGTGATCTTATTGGTTAAAAGAACCAAAATGATCGTGCTGCACGTGCGGCATGAATTTTTGTTCATTTCTTTCCCTTACTCGTCAAAACTACTACGTGAAATGACCAAATTTAAGGTTTTGACGACAAAGAGGACAAACTACAGTGAATCTTTCAGTCTCACTCTTTACTTCAAATCCGTCCGAACCAATCCAGTTATAGCACACTTCGCCCATATTCTATAATATAAAAAAGATGGATTAATCATGAAATACTTAGAAAAGCTCAAACTTACATTTCTAAGTGATGTTTTCGTCGCCGTAGCCGTCGTGAGTACTTAAGTCGCTATTATGGGTGCATGCAAGGACGGGTGAAATCTTCGCGAAACTTATCCTCATCTCTTACATTTAGACTCATTCACCGATGGACTGTGTAAAAAGAGCATCAACCGCGTTTTGACTGATTACCATCCTAGGTAGCCCCCGCCTTCGGCGCTCGCAAGGCGCGTCGTGACACCAAAAAATGTCCCGTCAGGTGCTTTCAGAAATAGAAATTTATTTTATCAAACGAGTTGATAAAGGTCAAGTAGCCACCGTGAAAGATTTGGAAAGCTGACGTTTCGAGCGTTAGCCCTTCGTCGGAGCGAATAGCGAAGGGCTAACGCTCGAAACGCTTCGCTCCGACGAAGGGCTAACGCTCGAAACGTCAGCTTTCCAAATCTTTCACGGTGGCTACTTGACCTTTATCAACTCGTTTGATAAAATGAATTTCTGTCTCAATCTCCCACCGACGCACCACCACAGTTTCTTTAGAAACTAAAATTTTTGCTTTCAGAAATATGTGCGCTACTCTACAAAACTGTGGAAAGCCCTAAATGCCACGAGCATAGCTCCTCTGAACCGTTTCAGAGACTGTCATATCGTCAACGTTTTTCCACAGCCTGAATCCCGGTGCATCAAAGTTATCAATCATGATCAAAAACAGCCAAGGGACTTACAAGAGAAAATAAAAACAATGCCTATGGAGGGCAAACAAAGAGTATATTGCTATTTTTGAAAGTGGCCTATAGGGGACAATGTTTGCTTCTTTCCGTGATGATGGGAGTTGGCACTCACAGAAAGAGGAATTGACAACATCTGAGACTGGACCCGCCAAAATACCCGCATTTTCCTTCAAAGCCCAACCTGGGATACCGAGAGGGCCTTGCGCCTTAGTGGGGTTAAGCGTAGTAAGACTGAGGAAAACCTCTAATTTTTCCAAAGCCCCCTTCTGTCCTCCTGAGAATACAAATCATCTCTTGCGTATTCCGATAAACCAGTCATTTTTCATGCCAACAATTCCCGTCCCCTAGTCCTAGTTGTGTTGATTTTGTCACATCTGATATCCAAAGACCTAAATTTTGCGCTCGGTAATTACCTACGCGTCCGTTCTTTCAATCTTTTGTTCTAGAAACAAAAGAGCCTCAAAGGTACAAATAAAAGAAATGACCATAGAAGGAATGTTAAGCTCTGAGATTATCTACCCGGATTCGTCCCGGAATACAAATCCAAAATTTGAAATATTTTATAATCATGACGACAAAATGAGAATAAAAAAGACCCGGCTATTGTTTTTAAGGAGAAGGCAAAGAACACAAATGACGCAAAACAACAACAACAACAGTCAAACAATTGGCTAACAAAAAAGGCTCCATCTGTAGGCGCACATGTCACTTTGAGTTTTGTCACATTTTTTGGCCGATTTCTCCAAAATAAAGGCCTTAGCAAGAGGCTTCAACATTTGCTTCAACATCCATTCGAGACTGTTGAACGATGTTGACTGCTGGGGTGGGCAAAGGCTGGCAACTCATCATCAACATTTGATTCATCAAAGCTTCACGAGAGGCCTGGTATTCAGTCTCAAGCTGCAGCCGCGGTTGTTACTATAGATACAGACATGGATACGTCATTGAGAGAACGATTAGTTCGCACGCGCATACCCAGCATTGATGAAAAAGTTGGCCAAACGGCTTCAACCTCATTTAACATTGGTGATAACAAAAGAAATGTTGAATGGTTGTTGAAGTAAAGTTTAACGCTTTGAAACTCATTCGACACTCATTCAAGGGGTGTGGGGGGCAAACGCTTTCAAAATTACTGTCAAGTTAACAAAATCAAACGGATGTTGAAACAATAGTTGAAGGCATCAACGGCTAATTTGAATAAAAACAAAAGACTATTTAAGTGCCAGCCATTTTGAAAAACACTGGGTATGTTAAGGTCGTGCTCAGAGTCAGGGGGCACAAAAGGCGGTTTTTCCTTGATGTCATCACTGTCATGTCATGCTGTCATGTTGGTGTATTCCAAGAAAATGGTTGCAAGCCACCTAAAGATCTGTCAATAGCACCATTCGATTTTCTACTAACAACTTTAAAACAGCATTATTTACATAATTGCATTCACCTAGGAATTGGTTGCAAACCATCCATATCTCGTACCTACATGTACTACGGAAGCTTGTAGGTACCATCCGGGTTGTTGAAAATCCGACAACAAAGTTGTGAAATCCGACATCCGAGTTGTAAAATCTGACATCTGAGTTGTGAAAATCCGACATCCGACTTGTAAAAATTCGACATCCGACTTGTTGAAAATCCGACATCCGACTTGTAAAAATCGTTGTTGTGTCTTGGGAAGTGATTTCCTTCCCTGCCAACTTTATAGTTGAGTGGAAGTGCTTCGCTTGTGCAATAAACAGGTTGATTTCCTGTTTATCTACGTCCCATATTGAAAAAACATCATCAATGAAGCATTCCATATTGTTGGTTTAACTTTGCTCTGTAGGATTTTCACAACTCGAATGTCGGACTTTTGCAAGTCGGATGTCGGATTTTCAACAAGTCGGATGTCGGATTTTCAGAACTCAGATGTCGGATTTTTACAACTCGGATGTCGGATTACACAACTTTGTTAACGGATTTTCAACAACTCGGATGGCACGTACAGGCTTCGGTACTACCGTACACGATATGACTATGCGACTAGGTTTGAATCGAATTCGTGTCTTTAGACTTCTCCAGTGTTCTCTTCCGTAAATGACAGCACAGTTTTCGTGACGTCATAGGTCTATTGGGTTCTCGCGCAAAGTGAATGATATCTAATGAGTTATATAATCATTCAAAAGCGTGATATATAGGGCACTCGATCATAGTCCATTACTGAGCGATCTGAGATAAAAAAAAAACAAAAAAAACAGAATAACCGCAATATTTTTTTGGCAATTAACTTGTTAATAGCTGTGTTTCATGATTACTTGAGTGCGACATCTTATTCCAAAATTTTATTTCACCTGCCAGTTCCACCTGCATTTTAATCAACTGAATGTTGATTATGTGAAAAATGTCTTACCTTTCTGGACACTAGCAGCATTTTGCAGTGCTGTGAAGAAAATGAATAATCGTAGTTAAAATTTCATAAGATTTCTTCAGGACAGTGGGCGGAAAACGAAAATCGAGAAAATTTGAGTCATTACGATGAGTTCGAAACTAGATGTCGAAATAACTTATAAGTCTAACTTATTTACATCTTTTTAATGAATTTTTTCTCAACATACTGGACAGCATCATGATTTGAAAGCGCATGTTTTGTATAGTCGATGTTTAAAATTTGATAGGAAAGTTAACACTACAAAAAAAATTATCTGAAGGGCACATTTAATTTACAAAGTTTGCATGGCGCTTCGGGTGGTAAAATTTACCAGCCAACAAAAAATGTTCATAACTCATCTTTCTTCAGTTCCTGTAAGTTTGCATTAACTTTCATTTTCTGAACGCAATAAATGCGGCATTCTAATCTTTTGTTTAGCAAATTATTCACTTCGATAAGAGCCGCTCTCCGCCTCTACGGGCCGCACATATGACATTGTGATGTCCTATGACATCACAAAAACTATAATTTGTTGATTTCTTTAGTGTCTTCATTGGCAGTGCAGATGGC
>NC_090873.1:42700318-42705318 GCF_036669935.1 Montipora foliosa
TCGAACCGCAAAATGAAAGCTAAAATTTTACGAGAGTGCTTAAGCCTAATCATTTAAAGGAGCGCTTACACTTTTGACATATGGCTACAATGAACTGTCACCGCAGTGCGCAATCCCGTAGTCGATGAATGAAAATTGTGCAAGGGCGATCTCGTGAAAACTGTAGTTAACCGAACCGCGAAATGAAAGCAAAAAGTTTACGAGAGTGCTTACGCCTAATCACTGAAACGAGCGCTTAGGCTTAATCAGGAAGCGAGTGGTATTTCGCGCAGTTAACCGAACCGTAGAATGAAAGTTAAATAACCGAATTGTAAAATGATTTGATCAACGCGCTATAAGAACGAGAGATACATATCGACAGGGAGATTGATCACGCTTTAAGAAACATCATTGTTTGTGCTCGATCATCGTGCTTTATGAACGAGAAATACATATACATCAATGTCCCTCGCTCTTTTTGTTTGGCGCCTCAGACGGGAGAAATACTGCGTATCCACTAAGGTCGGCGTCTCCAATGCGTATCTGCGTACCCGCGTATCCACCCAATTTAGTGTAAAGCTTTTACGTGGCAGGGTATTCGGTGAAGCCGTTGATTTCAGCGATAGGCTTTTTTTTTCTCTTGTGATTTATTCACCCATTTTTTTATTTTCACTTCACGTTTCTTTGAAGAAATTATGTCTGTTTGAAAAGTGGAGAAGCGGAAGCCGCGAGTGTGTTAGATGAGAGGGAAAGCAAAGCTGAAAAGCCTTTTCAAATTGTCATCTCATTTAACAGGCGCACCGGAAAATAAGTGGGTGAAAGACGAAAATAAACAAGTCTGTTGGAAGCGTGCTTGAATTGCGACAAATGAGCCCCAAAATCAGCAAGAATTTGTGACGCTGATGAATGAAAATGGTTTAAGGGCATTCGTGAAAAGTGTACTTAACGGAACCGTAAAATGACAGCTGTAATTGCCGAATTTGTCGAAATCGCCAATGTTCACCCGCGTGGTATAAATACCAATGGATCAAGTAATGTGACGAAATTGGTAAAACATCGCCAAAATTTCCGATTTTGTCCAAACGCCAATGTTCACCCAAGAGGTATAAATACCAATGGATGAACTAATTTGACGAAATTGGCAAAACATCGCCAAAATCGCCAATGTTCACCCGTGTGGTGTGATTACCAATGGATGAACTAATTTGACGAAATTGGCAAAACATCGCCAAAATTGCCAAATTTGCCAAAATCGCCAAAATCGCCAAAATCGTCAATGTTCACCCGTGTGGTGTGAATACCAATGAATGAACTAATTTGACAAAATTGGCAAAACATCGCCAAAATCGCCAATGTTCACCCGTGTGGTGTGATTACCAATGGATGAACTAATTTGACGAAATTGGCAAAACATCGCCAAAATTGCCAAATTTGCCAAAATCGCCAAAATCGCCAAAATCGTCAATGTTCACCCGTGTGGTGTGAATACCAATAAATGAACTAATTTGACAAAATTGGCAAAACATCGCCAAAATTGCCGAAATTGTCAAAATCGCCAATGTTCACCCGTGTGGTGTGAATACCAATGGATGAACTAATTTGACGAAATTGACATAACATCGCCAAAATTGCCGAATTTGTCAAAATCGTCAAAATCGCCAAAATTGCCAACGTTCACCCGCGTAGTGTCAATACCAATGGATGAACTAATTTGACGAAATTGGCAAAATATCGCCAAAATTGCTAATTTTGCCAAGATTGTCAATCGTGCAGCTCTTTCGCCAAATCTGCCATTTTTGTCATCGTGTGCATTTCTGGACATAAGTGGAGATATGTCATAAGTGAAATTCAGAGGGCGTTGCACAGACATTGGTTGCGGTCACACTTGAGAAAAACACAGTGTAACACTAGTGTTGACAGTACTCTAGTGTCAACTCACTGGTGTTGAATCCCTAGGGGAACACTGAACAATAGAACTTGATTTAACGCTACACAGAATGTTAAAGCCGCAACCAAATATCCTTGTTCTCAATATCTTTCGTACCCATATAAAATACACACATTATTCGATCATACTGAGGGACAACAGCCCTTATGCGCGATAACGTCTGACTTCCTAATTTCACCACCAAGCCT
Organism: Montipora foliosa; assembly: GCF_036669935.1. Taxonomy (NCBI): domain Eukaryota; kingdom Metazoa; phylum Cnidaria; class Anthozoa; order Scleractinia; family Acroporidae; genus Montipora; species Montipora foliosa. The sequence goes on from NC_090873.1 coordinate 42,702,434, forward strand.
CGACTTGTAAATTTTAACATGAGCTAAATGCCAAAGGAACAAACTTGTAAACAAGACCAACCTGCGGACAGTATTCCATGTCCAGATAATGACAATGACTTTGTGCAAACGAAGCTTGGTGGTGAATTTACACAGGTCACATAAGCCAAAAGTTTCCCATAGACCTGAAACAGCATTTTGTGATTGGGGCCAGGAGACACTTTCGGTGTTGTTTATTTGTCTCTAGCGCAGTGACATGTACACTGACCTGTGACCCTTGACCTGTGTTTAAAGCTCGGTTTACATTACAGAAAAATTTTGGCACGGCTCGGGTGAAGTTACCACGGGTCCCAAAAAAAAAGGTTCGGCTCGGATAAAATTTGCAGTGTAAACAACCTTTCAGTTCCAAATTTCATCCGAGCCGAACCAAAATTCTTACCCGTGCTGGGACCTTCGGCGAGGTAGTCCGAGCACGTGTAAAAATGATACGGATGCTGAAAAAATAGGCACGGTTCGGATAGAACAAGTAGTGTAAACACTTAAAAGGGCCAAATTTGAGCCTTAATTCCTATAGGCTAGCGGTTTTTTAAAGTACATTTCAAAATGGCCGCTCATTCTCCACCAAACGGGCCGCCCGTATTATTCTTGAAGCACAACGCACTAGTCGAACAGTAACATTGTTTAACAACTTAAGCTGGATCCCCTTTTATAATGAAGCGTATATAAAGCGTTGTGAACTGGCCTATAAACGGATAAATGGTACTTTACCCAGCTATTTAAATACATCCCTTAGAAAAAACTCCGATGTACACCAAAGAACCACGAGAAATTGTAATTTAAATTTATTGTGCCCCCTCCATAAAAGCATCTCAGAGGGTGGACGCACCTTTGCCGTAAGGACGGTGAAGGACTAGAACAATTTGCCTCGATCATTAAAAACAAGTAAGTCTTTAAAATCCTTTAAGGCTGAATTATGGAAAAGAGTACTAAATTCTCAGAGGACAAGGGGATCGTTTGATATAAATTTATAACAATAGATAGTCTTTTGTATGCATTTAATTTCGTTTTTAAATCGATTTGTCTAGTTATAAATTGAGTTCTACAGGAATGTTTGTTTTCTTATTCTATTGTAAATAGTATCTATTCTTAATGCAGTTTTTATACATTGTAATTTTGTACCTTAAGAGGGCCACAAGTTCATCAGTAATGTTAGTTACTGTCACGTGTTACCCTCGTAAAATAAAGTCTCTCTCTCAAAATCACGCGGACGTTCTTCATTAAAGTTGAACTGCGCATGGCTCCATGAGACGTTACGTGGGCCCAAAAATTTTGGTACGGTATTTTTGGTACGGTAAAAATGGTATAGTGTAAACAAAGTTTGCTGTGCTCTTTTTTGGCACCCGTGCCAATTTCACAGGAGCCGTGCCAAAAAATTTCTGTAGTGTAAACCGGGCTTTAAACTCACTGAGGCAGAAAGGAAAATAGCATGAGAGGAAAATGGTCCCTAAACGTTTGGATCCCTTTGAGAGGGACTGCACAATTGTATAAGTCTACTATGAAATAAAGAGTTTTACCAGAAAGTCACACCTTACATTACAAGTGCATTTTTTTTAATGCCGAAGCTAGTGTGTCTTGTCATAAGTGTCCTTTCCTTTGTAGCCACCAACGTACCCTTCAGCGGCATTAGAATCAAAGTCTTTTCGACCTTCCAAGCCTTTGCCTTTGCCACTATCATCAAACCGTTCCTTATGAGATCCAGTGTACTTTGAAGTGTCAATCAGTAGATCAACAGCACCTGACTTGCTTTGTTTCTGTCAAAAAAAAAATTCAAGAAAATTCTAGCTCAGTTATTTGATGCCCGTCCTGGTATTGAAAAAAAAATTGCTCCAGGCTGCACCATTCTATCCACCCTACTCTGAGAATCCTAATCTATATTTTTCACGAGTTGATAACAAAACACTTGAAGTTGAACTTGTTGTCTTAGGACCTGTTCTCGAGTTGCATAGTAACTGACTTAATTGTTTGTTTACGAAACCGAGAACGTTGTCGACCCATGCAAATTCTTAGTTACTATATCAAAGTTTAAGTTAACTATTAAACACACGCTTGTGTGTTGTGCACGCCTTCCTTTCATTAATACAGTACAACAATACATGTTAATAAAACAGGCTGTCAAAATAAGAATTATTCTATATGTCCCTCCCTGCATGTGGATATAAAGTCGTTGATGAGTGATATTAAGTGTCATCCAAACTCGAGGAGGTGGAAAGTTACTTATACACAACACCGTCTAGTTCTCACTTAAAGGAAAATTTCAATAATACGTAATTAATGAAAGCTTTCTTGAAACTGAAAAAAATACCCTTAAGGTTTCGTGTTAGTGTTGTTTGTGGGGTTTCGTTTGTGGTGGAATAACAAGACAAACTCACAGTAGCTCCAAACTGGACCCTTTCCAGCACAGATTTTGTCGATCAACTTTTGCACGTCGTCGTTACTTCCATACTTTTTCTCTGCACACAATTCCAAGGCCTTCTTGAAACTTTCAAAGCCTATCTTCCGTTCTGTCTTCCTGCAAAGAGGAGGAAACAACCGTGAACAATTAACTCAGATTTAACACGAGTGATAACATGAGATACTGCAACACAACCCGATGAAATTAAAACCTTCATTTAGGCTTACCTCTTTACTTCAGGTCTATTGAATATTATATCTGTGTCAGTTCACGTAAATGTTTTGTCGCACAGTTTCAGAGTGAGAAATAATTTCCCAAATTTTGCATTATCCATCATAGGTTGAGCGTCCTTGCCACCAGCTCCAAACGCACAGAACGATTTAAACACGACAAGAAGCTGTTCATCAGACATTCTAACAGGCAATTTTTTGCTGAGATATGACCTAAAGGATTT
>NC_090873.1:42710318-42717818 GCF_036669935.1 Montipora foliosa
ACAGCAGTAAATATAGACCGATAGGTTTATTTTGGCTAACTTAAGGCCTCGGCGAACAAAGAACCATTTAACTGTTACAAATTACGCACACATACATTTCACACTCCATAGCAAAAAAAAAGAATTTCAAATGCAAACTAGCGACACTAAAAAACCAAAATACCCCAGTGGGAAAAAAATGAAAGCGTATCCCCCGGCCCCGAATGCCAATAACCCCCGGAATTCAGGGCTATCTATCTATTTACAGACTAAAACATAAATTCAAACTTCGGAAGTCTAAAAGTGGTTGATGCAGGCCTAGATTGGCTAGCTAAGCACGTGACAAACTTAACTTTTATACACGTCACATTACCCATCATGCACGTTTTTCATCCCAGGCCCTCCGGCCTCCTACTTCGTGCCGTTGAAACAGTTGTTCGTCGGCTCTGTGATACAATGTACTTCGCTAGTGAAATATCGCTCCTTAATTATAATTAGAAGCCTGTGCTGGATTAATTAAATGCCAGGAGCCCATCAAAGGCTCCTGATTCCTATACTTCAAGTTAAGGGAGTGTTGCTTTTGTTCTCGTTGCCGTAAGTTGTCGACGGCTCGAGGAACTATCGCTAGCGAGGTATCGCTTCCTACCTAATTAGACTCAATCGTGAAACAATCGTGATTTGTGAGCCGTAGCATAAAATCGAAGCATTGGTGAAAATACATAAGAAAAATTTATACATAATGATTCCCAAGTTGAGATTGAAAAATGTTTAGCAAATTTCCGTCAAATTTTCAGGACTCTTGTTCGTTGTACTTCTTGGCGCGATTTTGATTTTCCTTAATGACAAGTCCCTGGATTCATTAACTTTGGAGCTTCTTTTAAACGTTCTTGTTTTTCCGTCTGTGAATATTAATGGGGCAAGGACACGGAGTCTGCGTTTCAGCCTTTCTCTGATCTATAAAAAATAATACAGGAACTGAACTTACTAAGCTAATAATATACATGACAAAATTGCTCAGTTCTGATTGATTAAGAGTAAGAAGTTTTGACGTAACACAAAGCAGAAAATAAGTAATTCAGTGCAAAAAGAGGTCACAACCCAAGCATTCTGATTGGTCAATGATAAAAAAAAAGTTACAGATAGCCATTCGTGTGCGAGCCCCTGGATGGCGCAATCTTCACGTGATTGCGTGATAGGCGTGCATTGCTTCTGCTTGATTATGACACTGTCATCTTAACATTTTTCGTGAATACTATTAGTGCGTGATCACATTATTTTTCTCTTGCAAATTTAGAATAAATAACCACTAGTACTGGTAACTTCTTTCAAAGATTACAAATATGCCACTTCCGAGTTCATGTCTACCTCCTCTTCAAAGCGAGGCAAAGTGCCAAGTCATTGTGACGGTAATTAGTTCTACTCTACATTGATATGAATGAAAACTAATTTTCCCAAGAAAATCTTCGCACTTAGCCTCGCTTTGAAAGGGGAGAAAGCCATGAACTCGGTAATGGCCTATTGCATAAGCCCGAATTTTGTCCGTCTTTGAAAAAAAAATTACCGACGCCTATTTGTTCCAAATTGCACTCGAAATCATGTGATTATCCATGCAAAACCGACAGAAAAGTAACATTTACATGGAGTTGATAAAGATATTTCCACTGCCACTATCTTTGTTAGCCATATGGATTTTTCGAAATTATAAACTGGGATTTTCACTGAATGAAAGGCGCAAGATTTCAAAATCCGCGAGTCAATAACTTAAGAGGCACAAATAGTTGCTCTGCGCGTCCTTCCTCTCAAGATTATATAGCCTATATTGAAATGGCTCTATTAGAATTAGCCTGCAATACGTATACATGCAGGGGTATACACCTTATTCCAAAATGGCCGTCATTTTAGTAGTCTTTTCTTTCCTTGCAAATTGGCCCTTTTAGTCTCGCTTTCAAACGTAAAATTCAACCTTGAACAAAGCCAAAAGGGCCAACAAACAAAAGAATACTAAAATGGCAGCCATTTTGCAATAAGTTGTATTTAGAGGTAAAGACTTGTTTCCATATCTCAAGTGCCCTTGGACGTGAGCTGCCTGGGAATGAAATTAAATCACTGCAATCGGTCAGTGTAAAAAGCCAACCCATTAACGATTATCGTTAATTCTTAATTTGCTCTGAATTAACTATTATCGTTAATTTCGAACGCTGAAAGCTTGATATGGATTATGGGAAATGGTCAGATATTTTTTAAAAGACGGCCCAAGTGCATGGACGTAGGACTCGAACCTGAGAATGTTCACTATTAACCCTTCACCGAACCACTTGGCCACCACACCGCCAGCTGCTCGGGGACAGTATTTTAAACGATATATTTTTATAATGTTATATTATCACTCGGCAACAAACAACATCAAACAATGCAAAATGTCGGTTTCCAAACTTCACGACAAGGCTAAAGATTTAAAAATCAAAGCTTAGGATTAAATTATTAATCTAGCTTAGGCGGTTAGGCCTAATAATTTTTCAGCAGCGAGATTCTATGGGAGACTTAAATAAATGTGTTTTAGAGGATACGGTGTCTTGATCCTCAGTGGTGAAACGGAAGGAAGCGGTTCCTATAGAGTAAAAGCCCCGGGTTCAAATCCAATCCACGGATATGATTTTTTATTTCCTTATTTTCTCTGCTACCACAAGTCCTGGGACACAGTGTCCTAAATCAACGATAACAGTAAATTCAATGCAAATTAGGAATTAACGATAATTGTTAATTTAGAGAGGAGATCATGTTGAAAATGCACACTGAGGTTATAACGTAACTGTTGAAAAAGCCCAAACCCCTTAGAAATGCTACCCTTAGGCCTAATTAGGCCTAAAGCAATATTTAGGCTTAACTGTTAGCATTCCAATTCCAGTGATTTAATTTCATTCCCAGGCACCTCACGTCCAAGGGTCACTTTGAGATATGGAAACAAGTCTTTACCGTTTTTAGAAGTCACACTTTGTGGAATGTTTCACGGCCACCATCTTGAATTTCTGAAGTGGTGGAAGATTTGGGAGAGGAATAAATTGCCACCAAATCGGTGGGCTGGACCTCCCAACATCCATCCAACATGGCGGTTGGATAGACTGCAGGCAAAATTGAGGTAAGTCATGATCACTTTCCCCAAGACGCTTGCGCCGCAGGCTGTACTAGTATAAAACAAAGCAAAAATCACCGAAACAGAATTAACATCGAATGTGCGCCCACTTCCCATTAACAAAACAAAATTTATGTCGTGCAAAAAAAAAAAAAAAAAAAAAGCAAAACAAAACACTGCACTTAAACCAGGGGCAATATACGTTACGTGACCTATCCTTAATTTGAATTTCAAAAGGAAGCCATTTTCGGGCAAGAAAATTTAACTAACTAAAGGTATCTGCTTAGGATCTCACTTTCATAAATTCCCTTGAGGACCCCCAAAATCCTTGGGCATTTGAGGAAATGGATCCCAGGAAATGAATGTTATAAAGCTTATCAAGCAATTAATGCTAGATGCCTACCTCAGTGTTTCTGACACAGTGAAGGAGAAAAATGAAGAAACCCTACAAACGCGATAATAAATAAATAAATAAATAAATAAATAAATAAATGTGAACTGAATCGAAAGAATAATCACTTTATTGAAGGCAGAATGGTGCATTGATTAGGGCGCTTGCTTGCTTTGATAATCCAACAATCCCGGGTTACTTACCACAAGGGCTCTAACCCTTACACTTACCCTATTGCTAGAAACAGGTAGCAAATGCTACACAGCAATTTGGGAGTGCATCTATAATGACATTCATTTTTAAGCATAAAAGGCGCGTGCAAGAGACGATAAGTGTTTTCACTGTGAATGCAGTGATGAGACCTCTTCCCTTTCACGTATCCTTTTAGTGTTCGAATGCCAAATACGGAGTCGGTACATTGGCTGCGTTTATTGATTGTATACTCAGTCTGCTTTGAGAGTTTGCGGTTTTTCCCCGTTCTCTGCTTTTCCCGTGGAATCGAACAATGAACATTTGATTGGATTTGATTCACGTTCCTCCCAATTAGTTAAAAATGGACCTCTTGAGTCCCATTTCAGACCACGTGATGTTCCTAAAGGAATATTCCTTTTGTTTTTTGCATAAGTTATGCATTCATATGGACGTGCATAGACAACATTTGAAAGAAAGTGTTCCCTAGAATAACATCACGTGGTCTGAAATGGAAAAAACTTCACCACAAGGCTCCAAATGAATATCGGTGACCAAAGACCGAAACGAAGTCTAAGTCTTTATTTACCGATATTCCCCTAGCCTGAGGTGAATAATTGTTTTAGTGTAACTATTACATAGGTGATTATTTGAAAAATGTGTATTTTCTTTAAAACAATTAATTTCTTCGTCTGTCACCTCGTCTGTCAACCACGATGGCTACGGCGACGAAAACGTCACTTCAAAATATGAGTTTGAGCTATTCTAAGTATTTCATAAATATTCCACCTTGATTATATCATACAATATGGGCAAAGTGTCCTATAATTGGATTAGTATGGACGGATTTGAAGTAAAGAGTGAGACTGAAAGATTCACTGTATTTTGTCCACGTTGTAGTCAAAACCTTAAATTTGGTCATTTCACGTAGTAGTTTTGACGAGTACGGGAGAAAATTGTTCAAAATGCGTGCCGCACGTGCAGCACGATCATTTTGGTTATTTTAACCATTAATGTTACTGATTTCAACTTCACTACACAGACAAATGCAATCCATTAGGTTTATTTTGGTTTCTTTTGGCCTCGCACCAGCAGCAGGCATGAACCACCTTCATGCAAAACTATAACAACAACTAACTATCTACAGGAAAGCGATTCCCTGTGACACCACCGGATACGAAAAACCGAAAAACCCCCGCGAGGGACAAAAAATGGAAACGTATTCCCCGAACCAATGCGGTGCCATGATCCCTCCGGGGTTAAAAGGGTCTCTAGTTACAAAACAATAACGATTCATTAAAAGAAACAAAAGTTACACGGACTTTTGCAGGCCTAGAATGGCTCACCACGTGATGAACTAACACTTTATAGACGAGCTGATACCCATCATGCCTTGCACCAATCGTACCCAGACCCTTCTGTTCCCGTGCCGTAGAAATATCAATTTCCGTCTTATTCGCACGCTCAACCGTCAGAAATAAACTCCCTAATTGCTTGGCAACGGGAGAAAAGACAACTGAAAAAACCAGAATCCTACGCAGGATTCGAACCTACGACCGTCGTAACACCCGTCGGATGCTCTACCCATTGAACTACAAGAACGCTTGGGATACTAGGTTCTGAATTGACAATGTTTCACGCTGGTCTGCGCCTCAGATTTCATGTGCTTCTATTTAAGTTTTATGGTGTAATGCGCAGGTGAGAAGGATGAAAGACATCTTAAAACTTGAAATCTGAGGCGCATGACATTTGAGAGCCCGCACACAAGAGAGACACACTGTCCATGAAGAACCTAGATAAAAGAGCGATAGCTGCGGAAGTAGCTATTCATCCAAATTTACCTGAGTAGTATTTAAGATGGTGAAAATGTAAACGAAAGCCTTGTGCGTTGACGAAAGAAGGCCAAATAGCCATGTGACTCCAAGGAGAGGTATCAACACTACGCATGCTCGGATACCAAGCCTATAAAATGGAAAGAACAATAGATAAGAAAATTAAAAACCCAAAAGAAAAAGTGAATTCACTGCTAATGTTTGTTTTCAATGACTCGCCCGTCATTTTCAAATTCGCGAAACCCGAAAAACATATTGCATACCTTAAAAATAGTAATGTAATGTGCATGTGATTTTAATCGTATGCAACACGTTTTTCACATACAATCATTTTATTTATTTATTTTATTTATTTATATATATACATTCATTTATACAGAAATTCCAGTTCAGCATAGCTGGTTTAAATGGAGATCTGTACAAAATAATATGAATAAATAAAATATATAAATGAAAGCAAAAAATCATTCGAAGAGTTCATGAAGGTGAAAAATTAACTAAGATGATTTAGATGTTTCTTTACTCTCAGTTTAAAACTAGTGATAGACTGATCATGGCGTAACTTACGAGGAAGAGTGTTCCAGGATTTGGCGGCATTGTACTTTATTATGTAGTAATAACAGACATTGAAAATGATGAGTGAGTCGTCATTCTAACCTACTAGTCTCCATTTTTTATACCTAAAATCTCCGTTATTAGAATGTTTGTTTCTAACTTAAATTTAACTTAAAGCCTGGAGATCAGATGAATCTCATATTTTGGATTTACCTCAGTTGTTCTGCATTGTTGTCCTTCACTTGCTCAATTGAAGTCATTTCCTTGATAACGCGCGCCAAAATCGCCACGTTTACCTGAAAAGTAAAAAAAAAGAGAAAAAAGAGGTAGTTTTGATGTTTTTCAAAGTGGGGATAATACGGTGTAGTCTTCATCTGATCGCCATTAACGCCGAGCGGCTAAACGGCTTCAACAGGTTTACTTCAACAACCCGGCGTTTGATTTTGTTGAACGCTGTTGAACGATGCTGACCGTAAACGTTTTCAACACATCATCAACATTTAATTGAACGAACAAACCTTCACCAGAGGCCTGGTATTCAGCCTGCAGTTGTTGCCATGGATACGGACATGGATACGTCGTTGAGAGACCGATTAGCGATTAGTGCGCACGCGCATACGGAACAACGTTGAAAGAGAAATGTTGAATGGCTGTTGAAACAAAGTTCAATTTAAACATCGATTCAACTTCGATTGAACATGTTTCAACGCGATTGAAAGGGGATGGCAAACGGTTTCGACATATCTAACGGATGCGGAAGCCGTTTGCCCTGGCTTTTTAGGGAGATTTAGCAACGCACTTTCAGCAGACGATAGATGATGAAATTTGCATTTTCCCAAAAGCCAACAAACCTGCTTGATTTTAGGTCATTTCTCGCTTGTTGGCAAACTGTAGCAAGTACTTCTCAAAAGAAAAGGCAAGGGAGAATTTCCGTGCGTCTTTGACAAGCAGCAACGTTGAACCGCTCTAATATCATGATCATCAAAAGCTTATAACTCAGAAGTTTCGAATAGGAGGTTTTCACGTGACGTCATCGCCGCCATGTTGGTGGACGATAACAAAAGATCTCTCATTAGCTTCTTTTGTTCGTCCACCAGAAGTCGTGTATTTCTCTATTGTTATTTTTGTCTCTAGAGGTTGGTTGAAAACGTCCTATTGCGATGGAATGAGGCCAATCAGTTTACGATATTGACGGTCTGTTTCTAGAAATACTGCTAGATTTACGCGGGAACAAAACGGAGTAGCATTCCGTTCGGCGCACGATTTTGCATCCCTCGTGCGCCTGGCTACTTGGTAACGGACCAATCAGGAAAGTTGCGATCATTAGGCTCAATCTGATTGGCGGGACCTGTAGTCTAAATTTATATAATATCGAAAACTGATGCCAAGTGAGGTTATGGGCTTCTGCCATCACATTATCATCG
>NC_090873.1:42725318-42740318 GCF_036669935.1 Montipora foliosa
AGTCAAAAGTTAAAATTAAGTATGAAACAGGAAAATTCATATGTCTTGTCAAAAACAAGAAGTGGGCTCTGTCTCCGGGCTTTGTACCTTTGTAATTTTTGCTCATGTATTTGTGTAAATACAATTTTTAAAAAAGTATTTCAATTGATTGCGTTGTTTACCTTACTTATTTTTGTTCTTTGATTGCTTACACACTATGAATGGCTTCTTCTGAAATGTTCTGCAACTGGCATAGGATTTAGTGGGGACAAAATCAATTGTGGCTTTGCACACATTTCTTACATCTAACTGTGTAACCCAAAGGAATTATTTTTATTTTAAGCCAGTCAATTAGAACCGTGAACTAGTAGCTGTAAGCGAACAAGTTATATTATTTCTTTCCTTCAAAGACATATTTGTTTTCTTCTTGAAGCTTGTGCACACATGCGCATTGGGCGTAAATGAAAGAAGGGAAAATTCCTTTTTGAGCTAAATAATTGCTTCAATATGATATTCTTGTATAAAAGAGAAGACTGAATCGCAAACGAATAGGCAAGGCGAAAACGAGAACAAGAATGTGCACACTTTCGGCTTGAATCACTTAGTACTTCAAGTGCCGTCTCTTGCGTAAATGTTACTCAGGCTTAATTAAAAACGCGCTATGCACGAGCAAAAAAACACGCGAGTCTTGCAAAGAGCTGCATTTTTAATAGCTCTGTGTGAATTGGAAAACGTCTGGACTAGGGATAAATGTGTGAATATTTCTTCTAGTTTCTTCTCATGTGGCCCTATGCTGTTACGTTTTGTAGGCTAAATTCAGTTCTCACCCTGTTTTCTGTCGCACCAATTCCTGCAAAAAAGATGATTTGTCCTGCTCCAAGAGAGGACACGAGGCTAACTCGGATCTGCGATAAAGGTGTTTTGATGTCTCTGAAAAAAATATCACATAAGAAAAAACAATAGCACTTGAATAAAGCAGCTTTTTTATTGAGCGCCAAAAATCACTTCACGATTTCTAAAAATGATTTTTATCAAGCTTTGTGATTGGCTAAAAATCGAACGCGGCATTTTATCCAATTAGATGCGCAGCATGAACAATAATTATTGTAACTTTCTCTCCGGTGTTTTCCCGCAAGTGCTTTGTATTTCAAAAGCCAAAAGGTCAAAGGGCAATGTTTAATTATTTTGTTTATTGCAATTTATGTCGTCGCGTTATATAAATGAATCATGAAAGAGTATTGCTTGCGAAGAGATGGAAACAATTCGACGCACTCGCCGAAATTGAGAGTTGAATTTGTCTTTGCGATGGATCGCAAACAAATAGAAATCAAAGATTTGGTGTAGCCCGCTCGGATCCAAAGAACCGTGAACACATTGACTTGTTTTTAACATTTCCCATTGTGCAGCATCCAATGAGAAGCGACTTGAAACTACAAACTAATTACCGTTACTGGTTGCAGTTTAATTTTCTCGCGCTAGGTTGGCTTTTTCATGAAAGATTTCAAAATATTTCTAGTGTTCACGGTTTTCGGATTTTCACGTTTACAAATATATTTCCAAATACAAGAAATTCCAGCAGATAGGAGACGACCAATTTAAAACTGATCTTTCAGGGCTTAGAGCTCTCGTTCCAACTTTTCATTAAAAGGATTGCTTGATTTGTCGAGTGAATAAATGACCAATCACAGAGTGGGTAAGATTCTAGCCAATCACACACGGATACAGAAATCCCTGCAAAATTGCGAGCCATCAGAACAAGCTTTTGGGAGCCGTTGTGCAGACGGACTATATCTAGATTTTGACCTGGGTTTCGACAAGAGAAAATGAGGGGACAGAGAGGGAGGCTGCCGATCCAGCCCTTGGGATATGTCATGTCCACGACAGTTATTTTTAGACGAGCGGAATTCTTCCGAGACGTCCGCATGCAGGCCAACCTCGGTCCGATGTTTGAAAGAAAATAAATATTCATCAGCCTTCCACGTGCCCCATCATTTTCTCTTTTCACTAAGAACCTGAGAGCGAGGCAAGACTTCATGGGGACGTATCGGAAGACAGACTTAAGGCTAGAACAAAGACTTCCGCTCGTCTAAAAATTAATAACTTTCGTGGACATAACATATCCCGGCCAACGCCCTGAGCCTCCCTCTCTGTCCCCTCATTTTCTCTTGGTTCGAGTTACATGTCCGGCTGCGCGCAGGCTAGAAGATAGTAGTAAATGCAGGCGATAAATTGAACCGGGACTTCCTCGGAAAACTCTTGGCTCATGTGTGAATCCGGCTTTTGTGATTGCACAAAGGAACGCAAGCGCACAAAATGGAGGAACAACTCAGATGGCTTTGAGCACTCATGTTTTTTTATTTGTCAAGCAATAGCCAGAACGTTACAGAGAATGTTACGATTATAGAGACAACACTTACGCAAAGAAAACATAGCAAATGATTGTCAGTGTAATTCCGATCAAAGACAGGACTAAGCCCACTCTTGTGATGACGATCAGTATATCTTCGTCCGTCTTTATGAAATAAAAGGTATTTAAAGAACTATTAAATTCAGCTTCATATTACAAGTAGTGAAAGTCGCAAAAAGACAAGAAAATCTACGTTATGCGTGTAAACTAGAACGAAAGTCTCACCTTGGGTTACATCACTTACGAATGCCGATTTATGACGTAAATTCAAGTCTACAATTCTTAAGCACTTCAGCATTCTTTCTTCATCACCTCGTTGCCACAATGTCTTCAACACTATTCCTCTCGTAACTTTTCGTTGAAGTAGCAACCTTAAAAACTACCTTGTTCTTGCCAAACTACACAATCCTATACATAAAAATTAACCTTGAGGTTCTTACCGATTTGACAATAACTGTTCTACATGCAACTAGACATTACTGACGAACAAACTACTAACACATTCCACTCCACAGTCGAAACAAGGCACATAACTTATTACATCAACTGCAATTCAAAAAACTTTATCTAAATTGTACAGTGCGGTCATCGCCATAAACAACGCATTGGAGAAACCGAACGAAAACTCAAAGACCATTTCAACGAACACCGCAGACCTGACGACAAACCTACCAAGGTGTTCAAGCCTACCACAGTTTCAGGACACTTCCTGACTAATAAATGATCCCACCGCCAAAGACATTTCACTTATTCCCCCCGAACCGCCATTTATTCCAATCGTGATATTGTACAAAAAGCAAGACAAGCATAGCTCATAAACACAGCTAACGCCCTCGGACCTTTAGGTCTTCGTAAGAAAGATGAAAAGTAATTCATCCTTTCCCTGCATATTTCTTACCATTATATCGTTTCAGTTTTTATCGTTCCTGTTATTATGATTATCGATCGTTTCATCGCTCTTTTTCCAACTATTCCGATTCGTCAGAGTAATCTGATTCTTTGAAAAAGTCATTTTGCAGACATTGTAGCAACGAGATTTAATATACGACTAATAGACGTAAATTCTTGGAAACAGGTGATATCGAGGAGCCGATTGGGGAAAAAAGAAAGCTAGGGGACCCTTGGTGTCACTCATAAAAATCGGGGGGAAAAGAATTACCTACATTTCTGGCTATATCTAAAATCTGTACGACATCACATGGCCCATTCATTCAACTGAATTGTTTTTCACAAAACAGGAATCAATGTCCAAGAGGTTCCAACTTGGATATAATCGTGTAGTGGTGTTTTCACGAAGAGAGTTTTTTTATTGATTATCTTGCAAAAAGCAGACCTTTTCAGCAAATCGTAAGGCTACCATAATTAATTATTAGCCTTGGGACCGAGAATGGTCAATTGCGCCATCCTAAACTCGTTTAGAACTGGTTTGAGAGAATCTTGGGTTGTGAAAAACCCAGAACAGTCAATTGAAAACGATGCTACAATTGTAGGTCACAACAACGGAGACAACTTCACAGACCCTTTTCGAACAGTGTAAAGGTTATTTGCGTCCCACGATGTTTGTAATTAGTACTATTAATGGAGGGGACCTGCCTTGTTCCCGAGACGTCTCCCTCACGATTGAAATTTGCGCGCAAGAGAGGACGGGAAGGCTGTCTTCTTTCTCCGTCCCTTGGCTCCTCGCGCTTCGCGCTCGTTACCAGCCACTCGCGCCTCCCCTTGTTGGCGAACAAAATGCAAAACAAAGCACCTGAGGAGGAGGCAGGATTTTGACTGGGAAACCCATTGACTCCTCAGGTGCCATAGGTCGCCCCCAATTGACGAGTAAAATCATCTGGTGTTAGACAGAGTAAAACCTGTTAAGTCTCACTCCCAGGGGTCAATGGGTTAAGGGAGGGGACATAGATGGAGTTTTTGACTAGGTTAACCCATTCATGCACTCTTCAAGCACCCTAAGATGCCACCAGTTGATGAGTAAAATCGTCTGGTGTTAGACAGAGTAAAATCTGTTAAGTCTCACTCCCAGGGATCAATGGGTTAAGGGAGGGGACATAGATGGAGTTTTTGACTAGGTTAATTCATTCATGCACTCGATCCTCAAGCACCCTAGGATACCACCAGTTGACGAGTAAAATCCGATTCGTCTGGTGTTAGACAAACTAAAATCGGGTGTCTGGAAAACCCGAATGGCGAATAGCGAATAGTCGCGAATAGCGAATAGCGAACAGCGAATAGTCGCGAATAGCGAATAGTACGAACAG
This sequence comes from Montipora foliosa, assembly GCF_036669935.1. Lineage (NCBI taxonomy): Eukaryota > Metazoa > Cnidaria > Anthozoa > Scleractinia > Acroporidae > Montipora > Montipora foliosa. The sequence continues at coordinate 42,729,966 of NC_090873.1, forward strand.
TGCGAATAGTGGCGAATAGTGACGAATAGTCGCGAATAGTGACGAATAGTCTTCAATAGTCACCGCCTTATGCTGAACAATCTCGTAATCAAAGCAAATAATATGTTCACCTGTCGTCGAAAGAGAGTTTCGTGCATGCGTTTACAAACACTCTAAAGAAGAACAAACGTCAAAATGCAAAAATATAAATCACTTTCATTAATACATCAAGCTCATGATCATCTCCTCGCACAGTGGCGCCCGAACATAAATTTCATCATCCTCATCTGTGCTCTCCGATCCGATCCGGCGAGACACGTTCTGCAAAAAGGAATAAAATCAAAATGTGAGGCAAGTGGTTTGTGATTAAAGAGACAAACGAGCTACTCTGGTAACCGTTGCGTTAATTAATTATACAAATAAGCAACAGGATTTCAGTGCATTTATTACCTTTTCTTCTCAGGGCTCAAGCTGTCCTTCGCGACACATCTCTGCTTTTAATTTTTAGCGGGAAAATCCCATCCAACGTTGCTGCGCGGTTGACCAGGAAGTACTGGGTACCAAATTTTCGTCATTTCGTCACAACCCCCTCCCCCCCCCCCCTCCACCCTTATTTGCCACTATTTGTTACTATTCGTCACTATTCCTGACTATTCGTCACTATTCGCGACTATTCGCACTATTCGTACTATTCGTGACTATTCGCTGTTCGGTATTCGCGACTGTTCTCTATTCGCTATTCGGGTTTTCCAGACACCCACTAAAATCTGTCAAATCTCACTCCCAGAGACGTTGTCAACGGGTTAAAGGAGGGGACAAACATGGAGTTTTTGATTAGGTTAACCCATTCATGCACTCTTCAAGCACCCTAAGATGCCACCAGTTGATGAGTAAAATCGTCTGGTGTTAGACAGAGTAAAATCTCTTAAGTCTCACTCCCCGGGACGTTGTCAATGGGTTAAGGGAGGGGACATAGATGGAGTTTTTGACTAGGTTAACCCATTCATGCACTCTTCAAGCACCCTAAGATGCCACCAGTTGATGAGTAAAATCGTCTGGTGTTAGAGTAAAATCTGTTAAGTGTCACTCCCAGAAGTCAATGTGTTAAGGGGTGTGAGACGTATATATGGTTTACGGTCCTCACGCGAAAAGACTCGAAAGTCTAACCTTTTGTAGAGGTCACTATAAGGGCAGCACGTCTCCCTGAGGTAGTGCCAGTACTTTTTTAACTCTAATATTTATTCCCCAGAACGTGAAGCCGATTCCAATAAGCTTGCCGCCATATCGTCCTACCTTCGTTATCAGGCTGGCTTTATTTCCAGCCGTATTGTCGTCGAACTGGACGAGAACAGCAAAATGCGTCAAATGATTGCAGCTGCATTCTGTTACGGAGTCGTCCATGAAAGTCACGTGACAGCCTTGGTTTGACCAACTTGCAGGACTAAAATTGTAGGAATAGACCATATTCGTATTCTCATTATTGGACTGGAACTAGCATGCAATGGAGGCTAATGTGGGGGAATCTTTTCAAATGCCGATACTTTTTAATATATTCTCCCGCATGAGCCTCCATTGCAAGGTAGTTCCAGTCCAATACTAAGAATACGAATATGGTCTATTAAAAACCATCAGAATCCGGGATTGTGGGTGTTAGGGTTCTTATGTATCGGCGACTTCGACGCAGACGACGATATCGATCACCAGAAAATAGGATTTCTTGTTATTGGGGATAAATTTCGTCCGAATTGTTCTGCAATAAAATTTGCATCAATGTGGCTAAAGTGAAAAATTATCTTGGAATGCTCTCGTTATTAAGATAACCTGAAATTTGGCTGCTTCACGTCGCTGTTTTGACGATGACAACAATAAAAGGTACTAAAATGAAAAATGTGCGAGCTGGGAGAGGTCACTGTTTTCCTTAGTTCCAGTCTTCGTCGACTTTGGCGTTGCCTAAGGTCTCTAGCAATAAAGGTGGCTGCTTTCTGTTTTCGGAGAATAGATGTTCTAAATTAAGCAGTAGGCCGGAAAAAGCTGCATATTTTCTTTGATTTTTATTTATTTTTTTTCCTCTTTGTAAATTGTTTGCCTTCGAGTTTTCTTAAATTCGATCAGCTTACTGCGATATTGTATAGTTGATTTGGGCAAACCCTAATTACAAATTCATTGTTTCTTTCCTTAATTAATTAATAAACTTTTGATCCGCATAACATCTCAAGATTATGAATTCATCGTTCATTTATTCATATAGACTCACCCGATTTCAGAAAAGAAGTTCCAAAACACACATTCCCTGCGCCTTGTTGCGGGCTAAAAACAAGCCAAGGCGTAAGCCATATAATAGGCTGATTTAGCAACAGAACGGGAACGTCAGTGGCGACGTCGCGCGCAGCAAAACTACCAATGAGAATTTAGAATAGAGAAGAAAAGAGTGGAGTCTACTCTATTCTGAATTCTCATTGGTGTTTTTCTGCGCGCGCCGTCGCCACTGACGTTCCCGTTCTGTTGCTAAATCAGCCTAATGGTCGCAAAAAGGTTTTGTCTTTCCCAAAGCAACAAGGACCATTTCTGTCTTTCCTCGTTACTAAATCTAGTCCCGTCAAGAGCCACTATACTGACAAAACCAAAGTAATCATGTTGGCCAATTACAACAGGCGATGGCAATAAAATGAGCCAATCACAGAGCAAGACAAATAGATGCAGCTGGCACTGAGCGAAAGAAAACGTGTGCGATTCTGATTGGATGAAAGTATGTGTGAATAAAAACTAACCACTCGGGAATAGTTTGATGGCCTCACCGAGTTTGGTGTTATGGTGTGTTCACCTTGCTTTTAATTCTCTGTCACGGAAAACCAGGCTATCTAATATATGAGACATTGTTCATAAAAAAAGAAGAAACCAAGCTTGAGCATGCAATTGGACTCTATTCGCGCAAAACTATTTGTCTAATTTGAACATACTTATAATGCATACATGTTAAGTACAACATTAGATATTAACAATTCCTATCAACTCACACCGTATAAATTAGTCAGGTTAATTTTTTTTTTTTTGACACTTGAAAACGATGTCATGACAAAATCGAAACGTAGTGTAACACTTATGCCGCTAATTGTTATTCTTAAATAATAGTTTTTAGTGTGAATTCAAACAAAGTCGTTGTTGTTGTGAGTTATAGAAACAACCAAAGTACCTGAACATTTTTAAATCCCAAAGTGACATTTTCTTGTAGAGAAGCAGGCTGGGGACGCATGGTTACGGACATTATGATAGTGTTAAGGATCTTGCTGTAATATAATCAATAGAAGGTTATCACAACAATAACAATAATAGAGTGGTTTTCAATTGAGTGTCGAAAGTAATTAGCGAATTACTTTGGTTTATGATTACTTCACTCAGTGATTTGTTCAAAGTTCTCCCGCCACTTTCTCAACCAATCAGAAGTGAAACAAAAACCAATCGTGGCTTGCGCGTGCACATTTTCCCGCGCTTTGTGTCGGCTACGTGTAATTACTTCGAGTTTTGATTGGTTAACTGGATTGTCTCCGACCTCTTTGATTGGCCAAAGTAATTACTTTAATTTTGGTTTTACGACACTCAATTGAAAACTGCTCTAATCTAGGCACTCTCCCAAAAATACAATTAAGATAAAAATCAGACGCCTCAACGAGAGAGCGAAAGCCTAGACCTAGTTAATTGATGACTTAGGTCCATCGCTTAGTAGTAGAGCATCTAAACAACGTAATAGGTTCGACTGCCGTTCGGAGCGCTCGCCGACAACTCCCGAGTATGCCCGATCGAGTGACCATTGATAAGCACAAAGCGTAAAAAAGGTTAGTGTCTTTAGGTGTGGGCATCAACGGGAAATGCATTGATTGCTTTTGACACTACCTGGTCTACTCCTGGCCCCTGGCCGGTCATTGGTTCTTGCTTCGTCACGGGCGACATAACTCAACCATTTTTTGAAATTAATTATTCTCATTTCAATCAGTTAGGTAGGCCATTTCTCAGTGACTTCCCTCGAGGCTTTTCAGGAGTAATTGACAATACTATTTTGGGTTCTCTGAACGAACAAGGCCAGGCTACAATACAGGGGACTATGCCACCTATTTCTTTTCGTGTGTGGATTCATTAACTTCCCACCCAAACTACTGAAAGTGTCCAGAATGATGCACCTTATTATATGCACGCTCAATTTTACGCCCAAGTTTAAACATGCACATTTTGCTTCCATTTATAGCAACAAGGTATTAGTGTGAGGATTAGTGTTATTTTTGGTCAGGGTAAATGCAGCAGGTTTTCTTTACTTGAGGCACGGAGTGGCAAACCTTGTGAAGTTGTTTTTACTTGTGAGACGCTAGTGACGAGAAGAGCAAAAAAACTCTTATCAAAACGCTTATCAAAATCATCTAATTACGCGTATTTCTGGATATATCCGTTTTTGCAAGGGCTGTAAAGCTGTTATTACAAAGACACTTTTCCCCAATTAATTTAGCACCCCCGTGCATTGGTCCAGACAGGGCTCGAGCCCGCGACCCACATCTGGTCCCAGGCTCAATCAATTGCATGCGCTCACTTGATGCAGTTGGTTGGTTTACAGGACAAGGGTAAAGAGCAAAGACAAAAACGATTTTCATAAAACCTTTGAGAAAATCGCCAATGAAGAAATTATTCCACAATTTTGTATTCCAGCCACACACTTAAGACAAAAAGTTACTTATCACAAACCTGGTGTCGTTTGTCGGGTCTTCTTCGGTCGAAGATGTTGTAAACATCTCATGAAGATCTTTGTAAAGAACTCCAAGTAACACTGATCCTAGAGAACAGCAATCATAAGTCGGTGAAAAGATCATACAATTAAAAAACAAAAAACGAATTATTCTCTTTATATTAGATAAATCAATCTCAATAGATTAGCTTTCATGGCGATTGCTGTTAACAAAAGATCAAAGAAGCAGCAGTGCTTACGAACTTTATAAAACCCTTAGAATAATGTCAAAACAGCGCCTTCAAATTACATATTAATTTTTGTCAGAAGCACATCGCGTAACTTGCGACTCCTTTCCTTGGAACAAAGCTGGGATTTTAAGACACCAATTTTATGCCTAAATACGGACAAAAATAAGATCGATGCAGCACGCGAGGGAAAATGAACGAGCTAAGTTACATCCAAATAAGGAAATTTTTAAACTAAAAAAAAAAAAAAATTAAACCAGCTCTCAACCAGAGTTAAATGCTTCAAAGTCATGAGCTTTTGTTTTTATATTATAACCAAATCAATGCGCGCGTTCTTCTGATTGGTCAATCAGCTATGGTTTATTGTGCCAGTAAACTAATGGAAATTTCGTCTTCTGATTCTCGAAAAATTCGTAAATCACTCGCCTGCGGCTTGTGATTTACGATTCTTCTTGTGTTCTTTCAACATCCCGAGTGGTTTATCAGCCGATAAACCAAATAAAGGTAAAAAAAGGTAAAGTCTGCATACGAGCCAAGTGGCCCGTCAGGCCGGAGCTTATCCCGGTTTCCATGGCATGAATCGACTAGGAGTATTTCTACTCCCCCCTGGATGAGATGCCAGTCCATTGCAGGGTTACCCCCAGCATTTCGCTGATACCCATTTATACACCTGGGTAGAGAGACGCACCGTGGAAGTAAAGTGTCTTGCCCAAGAACACAACACAATGTTCCCGGCCAGGACCGGATCCCTGACCATTATTAGTTTCTGCGTACCGCGTAGCAAGCTACGCAGAACTTTATTCGAGTGGCAGGGTACGTGGGGCTTTCGTCGGTACCATTTACACAAACGTCGCAAATTTTTAAAATGATTTTCCTCAACTGTAAAGCTTTTCCGGCGTCGGAAAAACAAAACTTTCCTCCGCACAACTGACATTTATTCAAAACAGCACATGAGCTTGCGAAAACCAAACCTTCATTAAGTGCCCCGCGAAATAAGCCAATCGGAGCGTAGATTGCATTGCCGCAACCTTTTTTTTAGTAGCCAATGAAAAATGGTGTACTGTCGAACTTTACCAGATCTCACATTTCCAGTGACAGAGTGAGATCTGGGTACGAGATTATTGGCCTTGCTGACTCCACCGCCACAGTATACGGGATTCAATAGGAGTCCGTTATCTCTAGGCAATCAACGCAAATACCCATAAACCCGCTGATATGGTATCAATCATAACTCGATAATTCAAACCATTTTGAAAGTCCGTTGATGGCATCTTGATGTAATTTGTCTCCTTTGTTTCCTCAAGGTAAAAGTCGCTCTTGTTTTCCGATCCTGCTCGCTTGACTTGCAAATCTAGAGGAGGAAAGACGATCAGTGAATGTGGGTTTTAACTAAAAATGCAATGGGAAAAGGTCCTAAATTTAATTTCAGAATTTCTGCATAAAGGAAGGAGCAACGCTTCGCGGGCGAACGAAATTTGTAAAAGCACAGTAGATCATCCATTTATCACCGCTGACTGAGATAATACCACATCAGGTACTCTTTGATTGGACCCAACGCAAAACTCAGAAAATGATACTTTCGGCTTTCTCTTCTAGTATAACGATACCTAATTAAAAGCTTGGCAAGTTATTCGGGCCACGACAAGCACTAGTAGTAGACAAGAGCAAATAAAGAGAGACAGAGGAAGATTATAGCTGGCATTCACCAATTTCACAATTTAAAGGTAGTTCTCCAGAGAGGGAGGTCGGTTTGTGTTAAAACTCTTATCAACAGAACCCATCGGAGAGCGACGGCATTATGGAGCTAAATCACCCGTGTTTTTGAGACGCGGACGGCAACCGGAAGTGCCCTGTTTTCTTTTTTAACTTATCTTCACACAACTACATTTATATTACTAAGTATCTTTTCTCCATTAGAGATGATTATAATAAAAATCTGGGAGACACCACTGTCCTGACACGCGAAATCAATGTTCTCTTTTGGTTGCCGTCCGCGTCTCAAAAACGCGCGTGCTAAAGCTTCCTCCTACGCTTAAACACGCGCTCTTTTGAGAACCGGACGACAACCGGAAGTGATTGTTTCCTGTTTTAACTTGTCTTCACACAACCACAATTAGATTCCTAACTAACTTTGCTCCATTAGAGATGATTAGTATAAAAATCTGGGAGACACCATTGCCCTAGTACACGAAATGTTCTCTCCCGGCTGCCGTCCGCGTCTCAAAAACGCGCGTGCTTAAGCTCCCTATGCAAGGCGAAACACCACGTTAAACTTCCTGTGATCGAGCGCACCTACTTCCTGCGTGAACGTCTCCGGAAACATCTTGTTTTTTATCATCTAAAAATTTCTTATCCTACCCCAAGGACCTGTGCGTTGTCCTTTAAGCTTTCAAGCACGCAGTAAAGAAGCGCTTTTGGAGCTTTCATCAAAAGATTTTTAGGTACGCGAGCAAATCCCCATCTTTGGCTATATTCAACTAAAGGTTATTTGAAACATATTGTTATGAAATCTTCTTGATACTGTCTTATTTCAAGGACGACACGTCATTGGCAAGTTGATGCGAAAATGGACCGTGTGGTGATGGAAACAACCCTTAGCATAATTACTTTGGGGAACAAGGATTCGCTGAGTGTCCTACCTCACATATTCTCGCTACTATTAACTCCTCTCTAAAGGCCTACAGTACATGAAAATTCCCGGTAAAAGAGATGTAAGTTGAGGAAACTTGCGTTCCTAACTTAAACCCTAACGTGAGAGTATACTAACCAACTTTGTCGCTGGTCAAGTACACGGCAGCTGATGAATTTGACAGATGAAAGTCGGCAAATTGAAGTGCGAATTCCTCAAAAACGACGGTAGCCATTAATACGTTCTCCATCTTTTCTTGCAGTGTAACGGACCTATTTGATTCTTGAACGGTTGCCGATGCATTGTTGATGTAGTCGCCGAAAATTGCCATTGCTTCCTAAGAAATCAACCCATGAAACCATCGTTATAATTCAATAGGCCACTGAATTAATATCAAATGTTCAGCTTGATAGTGAGGCAGCGAGGACAAAAACAATAGAAACACGTTGGAATGAATGTGAATATTATTTACATATTAGTATAAATACACAGGTGATTATACAAAATCGCGCGCTCCCATTGGCTCGCCATCTCGGATTATCAACCGATAATCACCTCGACGGACAAAATGGCTGCCAGTCGACGTTTTTGCCACTGTAAGTGAAGATGATTTCGTGTTGAAATGTTTTTTTTTTTTCCCTTTTTTTGAAATAAACACCTGTGTATTTATACTAAAACAATTAGTCGCCTCAGGCTCAGCGATTATCGGTGAATATTCACCTCGACTTCGTCTCGGTGAATATTCACCGATAATCGCTTCGCCTTCGGCGAATAATTGTTAATTATTCACTTTCTTTTGTCTTTGTCCTCACTGCCTCACTATCAAGCTGAAATTTAATATAGCAAAAAAGGCCTTTTCAATGACATTACACTTATTCTACTCGAAGTCAGTCATTCCACTCCTGACAGTGAACGCAAAGCAAGAGCAGCATAGCTCATAAACACAGCTTACACCCTTGAATCATTTGGTCTTTATAAGAAGGATGAAATGTTAAAGGACCCGAAAGAGTGAAGATGTAATGACATTAACCATACCCCAGCCTAGACTGAGAGTACTTTGATGATGACGGTGACAATGATGACGAAGTATTAAAACATTGCAAGAAGCAAAGGTGGAAACAGCGACACATGCCTTATCGTTATCGTCATCTGGCCGTGCCTCCTGGTTTGCAGGATACAAAAAGCAAAGTGAACACACCAACCCCGGTGGGTCCCCGGTTCCCCGGTGTGGCTAACACCTCACGCCTGCGCTCAGCCATGGACATGCTGATGAGGCCTAACAAGGCCGAAACAGCAGCACCATGGCTGCCAACTAACCGGGTGAAATGGTTGTGCGCATGTTCAATTTGTTGGCCACACAGGGCTGTTGATATTATGGTGTGCATGTTCACCTTGCTTTTTTTCTTAAAGACGAAGCAGATTCATATGGTATTATTTTCCCACCACTTGGAAGCCGATCTAAGTGGGTTGACTTCTATGTGCCTCGAGATTTTTGATCCTTCTAGAGGCCGTGCAGCGAACTCACAATGGCAAACACAATACCATTCCACCGTGTTAAAACGAAGGGCTGAAATGGGAGGATGCAAATGTAATGCTAAGTTTTTCAATGAAAGAAATGCAGTAAATTACCTTTAAAGAATTGTTGCTTCGGACGTCCAGTGCACTTATCTAAAACGAAAAAGATGTAAGGAAAAAGAAAATTTAAATCAAGTTTCGTGGACGAGTAAGGAGGGTCAACTTAGTTTTATGTTATCCCTGAGCGAAAACTTTGGAACATGCATTATATCGGTTGGGGCCGTGTGGAACTGGGAAGCTGGAGGGTCATGGGATCTTTTGCCTTCCAATCTCGTTCACAGGACTGACCTTTCCCCCTCCACCTCAAGCGGAAACTTACTGGAACAAGGTTGCTTTCCCGGACGTAGCTCCATTAGGGATGAGTTTCTTGATTTCAAGCACGTGCACGTCTTCTAGAGTCGTGGTTTCCCCCGTTTATTCCTCGTATACAACTTAATTAACTGATTTTATATCTGGTATCCAGCGCAAAATCGTAGGTTTCAAAATTAAGCAAAATGCATCATAAAAGCGACTTGTCTATCGAGAGCCGCTATTGTAAACTGCAATAACTTTTTTAGCAATTCACATCATTCACGGCTAACTTTGAGTCAATCACATTGCAAATTTAAAGCACGAGGCCGGCGCCAAGAGCGGAAAGCGCATATTGTTTTTTCTTGCCGTTGATTGGTTGAGAATGTGGCACAACACTTTTTAGTCGATGCAAGCCAAAGCGATAACAGAATTGAAAACTTGAATGACTGTCATAGTGATATTTTCGATATGTGTTTTATACTAGCTATGTCGAGCCTTTCCATACCCCTTGCTCAGGAGTCTGATAACCATGCATATTTTCACTGGTTGATGTAGGACGCAACTCTGTTGTGTGAAGACTCAAGCTGGGTTCCATTGCGTCTGCTATTTGTAGCCTTCGAAAGATTGTGCTCACAAAAGTAGCATAAAATATGCTTCTAGCAGTGCTCGTATATGTCTTAAATTATGCCAATTTCTATCCTAGTTATGCTCAGTTTAGCAAATGATGAAGTAATTATGCTTCTACATTTTGTTTTATATTTTGAAAAATACCTCAATAACTATGCAACAAACGAGTAAATGGCAACTAAATTTACCCTATTTAGAACTAGAAACTTTCCTAAAGTACAAATAAGCGAGCTAGTAGTTTTGCGCATGCGCTTAGTCTCATGGAAAGTGTCCTGGGTCAATTCCTGTGGAACCCAGGT
>NC_090873.1:42745318-42747818 GCF_036669935.1 Montipora foliosa
ATATTGTTTTTAAGGAGAAGGTAAAGAACACAAATGACGCAAAACAACAACAACAACAGACAAACAATTGGCTAACAAAAAAGGCTCCATCTGTAGGCCCACACGTTGAGTTTTGTCACATTTTTTGGCCGATCTCTCCAAAATAAAGGCCTGAGCAAGAGGCTTCAACATTTGCTTCAACATCCGTTCGATACCGTTGAACGATGTTGACTGCTGGGGTGGGGTGGGCAAACGCTGGCAACTCATCAATCAAAGCTTCACGAGAGGCCTGGTATTCAGTCTCAGGCTGCAGCCGCGGTTGTTACTAAAGATACGGATATGGATCCGTCATTGAGAGAAGGATTAGTTCGCACGCGCATACCCAGCATTGATGAAAAAGTTGGCCAAGCGGCTTCCACCTCACTTAACATTGGTGATAACAAAAGAAATGTCATGTGGTTGTTGAAGCAAAGTTTAACGCTTTGAAACTCATTCGACACTTCGATTACGGTTGAAGGGGGAGGGGGGAGGGGGAACGGGGAAGGGGTGTGTGGGGCAAACGCTTTCAAAATTACTGTCAAGTTAACAAAATCAAACGGATGTTGAAACAAATGTTAAAGCCCTTTGCTCGGGCCTTAACGTTGCCGATTTGCAGAGAAAGGGAAAGAAATAAACAAAACTTGGAATTGCACGTGCATAGTCATTCATTGTTTTTCTCATTGAATAATATTGTTTTTGTGGAGTTCAAGTTGACGTATTGACGCATTGTCGTATACATCTTTTTCCAAAATGGCCAGCATTTAGATATTCTTTTGTTTATATTCAAATTAGACCTTGATGCCTCGTTCAAGGCAAAATATTCTTTTGAATTTTAAGCTTAAGAACAAGGCATCAACGGCTAATTTGAATAAAAACAAAAGAATATTTAAGTGCCAGCAATTTTGGAAAATACTGGGTTAAGGTCGTGCTGAGAGTCAGCGGGTAAAAAAGTCGGTTTTTCCTTGATGTCATCACTGTCACGTCATGCTGTCATGTCATGCTGTCATGTTGGTGTACTCCAAGAAAATGGTTGCAAGCCACCCAAAGATCTGTCAATAGCACCATTCGATCTTCTGCTAACAACTTAAAACACCATTATTCACATAATTACATTCACCTAGGAATTGGTTGCAAATCATCCATATCTCGTACCTACTACGGAAGCTTGTAGTTACCATCCGGGTTGTTGAACATCCGACAACAAAGTTGTGAAATCCGACATCCGAGTTGTAAAATCTGACATCTGACTTGTGAAAGTCCGACATCCGACTTGTAAAAATCCGACATCCGACTTGTTGAAAATCCGACATCCGACTTGTAAAAATCGTTGTTGTGTCTTGGAACGTGATTCCCTTCCCTTCCAACTTTATAGTTGGGTGGAAGTTCTTCGCTTGTGCAATGAACAGGTTGATTTCCTGTTTATCTACGTCCCATATTGAGAAAACATCATCAATGAAGCGTTCCATATTGTTGGTTTAACTTTGCTCTGTAGGATTTTCACAACTCGAATGTCGGACTTTTGCAAGTCGGATGTCGGATTTTCAACAAGTCGGATGTCGGATTTTCAGGACTCAGATGTCGGATTTTTACAACTCGGATGTCGGATTACACAACTTTGTTGTCGGATTTTCAACAACTTGGATGGCACGTACAAGCTTCGGTACTACCGTACACGATATGACTATGCGACTAGGTTTGAATCGAATTCGTGTCTTTAGACTTCTCCAGTGTTCTCTTCCGTAAATGACAGCACATGCAGTTTTCGTGACGTCATAGGTCTGTTGGGTTCTCGCGCAAAGAAGTGAATGATATATAATGAGATAGTCATTCAAAAGCGTGATATATAGGGCACTCGATCATAGTCCATTACTGAGCGATCTGAGATTAACATGTTAATAGCTGTGTTTCATGATTCCTTGAGTACGACAACATCTTATTCCAAAATTTTATTTCACCTGCCAGTTCCACCTGAAATTTAATCAACTGAATGTTGATTATGTGAAAAATGTCTTACCTCCCTGGACTCTAGCAGCATTTTGCAGTGCTGTGAAGAAAATGAATAATCGTAGTTAAAATTTCATAAGATTTCTTCAGGTCAGTGGGCGGAAACCGAAAATTGAGAAAATTTGAATATTACGATGAGTTCGAAACTAGATGTCGAAATAACTTTGTTGAAGTCTAACTAATTTACATCTTTTTAATGAATTATTCTCAACATACTGGACAGCATCATGATTTGAAAGCGCATGTTTTGTATAGTCGATGTTTAAAATTTGATAGGAAAGTTAACACTACAAAAAAAAATTTCTGAAGAGCACATTTAATTTACAAAGTTTGCATGGCGCTTCGGGTGGTAAAATTTACCAGCCAACAAAAAATGTTAATACCTCATTTTTTTCAGTTCCCGTAAGTTTGCGTTAACTTTCATTTTCTGAACGCAATAAATGCGGCATTCTAATCTTTTGTTTAGCAACTTATTAAC
>NC_090873.1:42755318-42760318 GCF_036669935.1 Montipora foliosa
GTATCCTCGAGATCACCATTCAAGAAATTAGCACTTCACCGTAAATTTTCAACTATTGAAACGTTAATTGTTGAAGCCAAAATTGGAAAACATGATGTAGTAGTGGTGGGAATCAAAAGACCCCAAAAACATATCGTTGAGCTCTACTACCTCAGGTTAGAAGAAGAATTGAATGACATCTGCACCTTTGCTTCACGTCAAAACCAATTCATTATATTTCTTGGGGATCTTAATCTAGATCGATTGAGACCTGAACGAAGAGAGGGCAAGATACTGTTGGATTTGGAAGATATACATGGCTATTCCTGTCTAATTGATAAAACCACTAGAATAACAGAGCATAGCCAAACCTTTCTGGATACCATTCTCACTAACAAGCCATATCTGTTTCAAGGATGTGATGTCTTTAATACTGAGCTGAGCGACCATGCACTAGTATACAGAATATTGAAAGACGCACAAGACGTCCCTTACATGACAAGCGAATGAAAGAGAGCTATTAGAAACAATAGGAAGTTTCAAAACAATTCAGTAAAAACAAAACTCAGTCAAACCTGGCACTCAAAAACAAATGGTGTAATGAGTCTACCTAATTAACAAGCAAGTCAATCAAGTCCTACTGGCAAAAGGTATAAAATAATCTGAACTCTAACCCTAAGAAATTCTACAATACCTTTAATCCCTTCTTGAACCATAAAATGGATGAATGTGCTGCAGACAAAATCACTCTTAATATAAACGGTGAACTAGAAACAAATCAGGAAACTGTTGCGGAACACTTTGCTGACTATTTCTCTACAATGGCAAACAACCCTAACCCTAACCCTAAACTTAAAGGAAGAAAATTTTAGCGCACATATTTGTGCACAAAACATAAAACTTAAACATAAAACTTTAAACTTAAACCCTAACCCTAAACTTAAAGGAAGAAAATTTTAGCGCACATATTTGTGCACAAAACATAAAGGAAACGCTGAGTGGATCTGACAGACCACCTTTCACTTTCTGCAACGTACAGCCAGCAGAGTTAATCAAAGAAATGGAAAGTCTGAATGTCAATAAGGCTTCGGGTCATGATGGCTTGCCTCTCAGGCTTCTTAGAATGATCTCAAAGGAAATTGCCCCATCATAATGTACGATTTTCAACACTTCCATAGAGACGGCAGCATGGCCGGAAACTTGAAAAAGGGGTACATGGACACCTGTATTTAAAAAAAGATGATAGACATGACACAAGCAATTATAGATAAGTCACTATTTTACCTGTTGTATGTAACATTTATGAAAAGTTATTGAGCAAACAAATTACAAAATTCATGGACCCCATCCTCACATTTGATTCACTTTACTCTCCTCTTCTTATCATATCGCTTCTCGGACAAAGCCCTAGATCTAGTTCGTTCCTATTTTCATAATAGGCAAAATAGAGTCAAAATCCCATCAATGTTAAGTCAATGGATAGTTCTGTAAAGAGGATGCCCACAAGGATCTTGTTATGGCCCTTTGTTATGGAATATTCACCAAAATGACTTGAATTACTTCTTTACAGACAGAAATATCTCAATGTATGCTGATGACCACCAGGTGTTTGTATCGGGCATTACACTTCAAAACGTGCAAGACCACTTCAAGAAGTAACGGGACGAGATCACTGTATAGTACGATCATAATTTACTGCAAGGCAATTTTAAGAAGTATCAAACGATCGCTTTTGGCTCAGACAGAAAGTACCCTGACAAAGCTATGAATATAAAGATTGGACTTGAGGACATTTCAGCAAAAGGATGAAATGAAATTACTTGGAGTTTTGATAGATAGTGATTTAAATTTTAGTAAACATATCACCCACGTATGTACGTAGCACTAAGGTGCAGTATTGCGGTTTATCAAAATATCTTGATAGGATGTTATTTGTTTGAGACTTGATATTTGGATATTTTATTGATATTTGGGTGATAATAGAATGATAATATCGAGGAATCATTTTCATCATAATGTGCATGTCAAATATTAAACTATCATTATCATTTGAGATTATCATGATAGTTGCTCAATAATTTTCGCTTGCAAATTCTGTAATTGTCGCCATCAAATCTTTAATTTGAAAAAGTGGTAAATTGAGATATCAAAGTATCACTCTCAAATCTTGAGAATAGCATGGAAAAATATATTTCTGAATAGCAAGCTATAATATCATGTATCACTCTCATTCTCAAATCATGTCTTACGCAAGTGATTTTATCATGTAACAAAGAAGAACAGACACTGACAGTGATTGTTTGATATATCATGATAATATCAAAATTCTCTAATAAAGCTGGAGAATACCACAATTGATCACTCTATTACCGGGTAGAAGAAAACCTTACTTAATAAAAATGTTGTGATAATATCATGATTTATCACTATATCACAGGGGGAAGAAGAAACTCTTACTTAATTAAATATTCTGATAATATCATGATTTATCACTATATCACAGGGGGAAGAAGAAATTCTTACTTAATTAAATATTCTGGTAATATCATGATTTATCACTATATCACAGGGGGAAGAAGAAATTCTTACTTAATTAAATATTCTGATAATACCATGATTTATCACTATATCACAGGGGGAAGGAGAAATTCTTACTTAATTAAATATTCTGATAATATCATGATTTATCACTATATCACAGGAGGAAGAAGAAATTCTTACTTAATTAAATATTCTGATAATATCATGATAAATTATGCTTATATGATAAAAACCTAATGCGGAATATCAAAAAATCAGTCCCTTATAAAACCATTGATTAATCATGATATTATCAACATTGCTTACAAGAAACATACAAGATATTTCTTGATATATCATAAGTGATAATTAGTCATGGTATAGTGATAAACCGCAATGCTTCACCTTAGTGCACTAGTGTTGACAGTACTCTAGTGTCAACTCACTGGTGTTGAATCCCTAAGGGAACACTGAACAATAGAACTTGATTTAACGCTAGACAGAATGTTAAAGCCGCAACCAAATATCCTTGTTCTCAATATCTTTCGTACCAATATAAAATACACACATTATTCGATCATAGTGAGGGACAACAGCCCTTATGCGTGATAACGTCTAACTTCCTAATTTCACCACCAAGCCTCGACTTGTAAATTTTAACATGAGCTAAATGCCAAAGCAAACTTGTAAAGCCTTAATTCATATAGGCTAGCGGTTTTTTAAAGTACATTTCAAAATGGCGGCTCATTCTCCACCAAAATCACGCGGACGTTCTTCATTATAGTTGAACTGCGCATGGCTCCATGAGACGTTACGTGGGCCCAAAAATTTTGGTACGGTATTTTTGGTACGGTAAAAATGGTGTAGTGTAAACAAAGTTTGCTGTGCTCTTTTTTGGCACCCGTGTCAATTTTACAGGAGCCGTGCCAAAAAAAATTCTGTAGTGTAAACCGGGCTTTAGACTCACTGAGGCAGAAAGGAAAATAGCATGAGAAGAAAATGGTCCGTAAAAATTTGGATCCCCTTGAGAGGGACTGCACAATTGTATAAGTCTACTATGAAATAAAGAGTTTTACCAGAAAGTCACACCTTACATTACAAGTGCATTTTTTTCAATGCCGAAGCTAGTGTGTCTTGTCATAAGTGTCCTTTCCATTGTAGCCACCAACGTACCCTTCAGCGGCATTAGAATCAAAGTCTTTTCGACCCTACAAGCCTTTGCCTTTGCCACTATCATCAAACCGTTCCTTATGAGATCCAGTGTACTTTGAAGTGTCAGTCATTCGATCAACAGAACCTGACTTGCTTTGTTTCTGTCCAAAAAAAAAAAAAAAAATTCAAGAAAATTCTAGCTCAATTATTGGATGCTCGTCCTAGTATTGAAAAAAAATTGCTCCAGGCTGCACCATTCTATCCACCCTACTCTGAGAATCCTATTCTATATTTTTCACCAGTTGATAACAAAACACTTGAAGTTGAACTTGTTGTCTTAGGACCTGTTCTCGAGTTGCATAGTAACTGACTTAATTGTTTGTTTACGAAACCGAGAACGTTGTCGACCCGTGCAAATTCTTAGTTACTATATCAAAGTTTAAGTTAACTATTAAACACACGCTTGTGTGTTGTGCACGCCTTCCTTTCATTAATACAGTACAACAATACATGTTAATAAAACAGGCTGTCAAAATAAGAATTATTCTATATGTCCCTCCCTGCATGTGGATATCAAGTCGTTGATGAGTGATATTAAGTGTCATCCAAACTCGGGGAGGTGGAAAGTTATTTATACACAACACCGTCTAGTTCTCACGTAAAGGAAAATTTCAATTATACGTAATTAATGAAAGCTTTCTTGAAACTAAAAAAAATACCCTTAAGGTTTCGTGTTAGTGTTGTTTGTGGGGTTTCGTTTGTGGTGGAATAACAAGACAAACTCACAGTGGCTCCAAACTGGACCCTTTCCAGCACAGACTTTGTCGATCAACTTTTGCACGTCGTCTTTACTTCCGTACTTTTTCTCTGCACATAATTCCAAGGCCTTATTGAAACTTTCAAAGCCGATCTTCCGTTCTGTCTTGCTGCAAAGAGGAGGAAACAACCGTGGAACAATTAACTCAGATTTAACACGAGTGATAACATGAGATACTGCAACACAACCCGATGAAATTAAAACCTTCATTTAGGCTTACCTCTTTACTTCAGGTCTATTGAATATTATATCCGTGTCAGTTGACGTAAATTTTTTGTCGCACAGTTTCAGAGCGCGAAATAATTTCCCAAATTTTGCATTATTCATCATAGGTTGAGCGTCCATGCCACCAGCTCCAAACGCACAGAACGATTTAAACACGACAAGAAGCTGTTCATCAGACATTCTAACCGGCAATTTTTTGGTGAGATATGACCTAAAGGATTTTTGAAATACACTGTAGGATTTTTAAACAAGCAGAGACGGCAGCTGGCTCAAAATTGGAAGGTTCGCGTCGTTTCAAAAGAAGAAA
>NC_090873.1:42770318-42785318 GCF_036669935.1 Montipora foliosa
TGGGCTATATAGGTATGTGCGGCCCCAAAGGGTAGGGTTTTTCAGGCGTTTTGGTTATAAATAGGGTATCAATTTTGGCCAATTTTCCGCCATTTTGGTCATAAATAGGGTATCGATTTTTGCACGCTAGTCTTGAATTCGTTTTTTATTTAGAAGCTACTTACTACTTATCATGTAACCTACACCCAATAAAAGCAGATAAACACTGCCTTTAACATTGGTATGAACTAGGGAAATAATTATAAGGCAGGTCTGCACCAGGGTATTGATTTAAGGGTCAGGTCATAAATTGGGTATCAAATTTTTGGTCAGATCATAAATAGGGTAGGGAAAATCGCAGATTTTGGTCATAAATAGGGTAAGGGTTTTGGGAAGCGGGCCGCACACCCCTACCCAATTTTTCTGGGAGTACTTTCCCCCCCCCCCCCCCCCCCCACCCGGGTTTTACATTAGAATGACTAAACAAATATTTCCGACGTGCAAAACTATGGTCACCTGTTAATCATTTGCAAGAAAGAACACTTGAAATACAAAATGGCTGAAAAACAACTCGCATATCAAATATAAACCCACATGTACAAATTAGTTAAGTTCGAACATGATCAATCCACAGAAAAAGAAAAACCTTTTCCAGCCAAAAATGTTTTATTGAAACAAACAACATGGAAGAAAAAACTTCCCATTTCATTGCGTGCGTTCAAACAAGCAACACTAAATAAATTTCCTGAAATTTCCCACCAGTATTGGGGACAAACCCTTCTCCGTGTGCTAACACAAAATGTGTTAGCATGAAGGCATGCATGCTCTCGCTAACTTCCGAAGGAAAATACATTTTCCTACTCCCTCACTACGTTCGTCCGAAGGAAAAATATTTTCCTTCTCCAGAACGCTGACGCATAGAAAAAGACACGAACTATGAGGCAGGCAGAGTGAGAGCACTTGCCTGCCACACTGAAAATAAAAGAAAAGGCAATGAGCATACCTCGAAAAAGCATCCTATCGTCGCCAAAGCGAGAATTAGAAGCGTTAGACGAATTCTTGGCTTTCTCGGATCTTTTAAAGGCATTTTGTTTCTTCTGCTTTAGCGATTTTTCTTGCGCATTTTTCATCCTCTTCTCGTCCTCTGAGTCGCTCGCGAGCTCCTCGGTTTGGTATTCTTTAACAGCCAGCCAACCGGCCTCGCTCTTATCAGCAAGCTTGATAATCTTTTGACGGTGGCGTAGATTTTTCTTTAATTCTTCCACCTTCTCGCCGGCTTTCTCGACGTCCCGCGCGGCCACGAAATCGGCGGTATCGTCCAGAGTCCCTTGTAGTTTGGAATTAAAAAGGAACTGGTCTTTGTTGCCTTGGAATTTCAACTTTCCCGCTTCAGCCGCTCTTTCTAACTTCTGAGTTCCGCTGGTTGCTTGGGAGACTAAACCTGATGTAAGGCTTTCCACCTTTTGATCTAGGTAGGATTTAAACTGCTCGAAAACTTCCTCCGTCTCCAAAGTCTTCTGACTTCGTGGAGATTTTGGGCTCGCGGGCATATCGTTGCAGTAAAACAAACCGAGAATGCGAACTGAAGCACCGCCGAGTAGTGTCACACTTGATGAATATATCAAGCAATACCCTCCTTAATATACTCAACTGGAGTCTCAGGCTAACACAAAATGTGTTAGCATGAAGGCATGCATGCTCTCGCTAACTTCCGAAGGAAAATACATTAAAAGCTGCCAAAACAACACCTTTATCAAGGTTAGCGGAAACCTGCACAGCCACTGAGGGATTTCGTAAAGAGGCACAGCAATGGCACCAAAGGAACACCAGACGAACGCCTACGTGCGTTCAAAGCCAAAGAGAACCAGACGAAGCCTGACGTGCGTTCAAAGCCAAAGAGAAGAATAAACGGGATAAAACAAGCCCATTTACACCAAAATGGTAATTAATTACGCAAAATTCTCTAGGGAATAAGGGGCGTTTTTCCATGGACTATTTTACGGATACAGCGGCCATTTTGAAATGTCCGATGATCCGAACAAGTAAACTCGATGGTAAAGACTTGTTTTCA
The DNA here is from genome assembly GCF_036669935.1 of Montipora foliosa. NCBI lineage: Eukaryota > Metazoa > Cnidaria > Anthozoa > Scleractinia > Acroporidae > Montipora > Montipora foliosa. Next base: position 42,772,369 of record NC_090873.1, read on the forward strand.
TTTCTCAAAGTGCCCTTGGACGTGAGGGGCCTGGGGTGGCGGTAGTGGGTGAAGGGTACAATAGCTGAGACAACGCAAACCTTTACAAAAATGCTAACCTTAGGCCTAAAGAATATGCTTTAGATAATATTTAGGCCTAAGGTTAGCATTTTTGTATGGGTTTTGGGTTGTTTCAGTTTTGTTGTTCCAGGCCCCTCACGTCCAAGGGCACTTTGAGATATGGAAACAAGTCTTTACCAAAATCGATGTGATGTTGCAAAGCTCTCCGAAAATTTCGTTTGTCACGTTTTTGCGTGACCTGTCGGGGAAGGACTGGAACCCAAGACAGGATCGATGGTTGGAGGAATGAAAAATTTGATAACAGTAAACAAAAATTTTCTCGAGCATGCAACGAAGTTTCAAGCAGGCGTCAACTTTATTTGGTTAGTGTTTTGTATCATATCTCTCTATTGCCGTCATGCTCATCTTATGGAGTATGGTTTTTGTAAAATTTAATCGCTGGCTGTTTCTTCGTAGATCCGCACTATTCATGTTGACGAGGAAGAAAATATAATCCTGCTCCATTTTCATGAAAGTAAAGGAAAATAGCTTTAAAAACATGCCTTCATTTTGACCTAAAGTTCACAGGGTAACAAAAACATTTTAAAAAACCGTCACCGTTAAATTTATGCAACAGTTCGTCCTCAAGTTTTCCAAACTTTCAGCCACTACTCGATCAGCTACCGTTTCCAGAGCTTTTTCACCTTCCCGCTCTTTTCTCTTTAACGTTTCATGATGAATTGGAAATAAATGTGGCAAGCTTTTGCCTGCCTGGAATTTCGCCCCCGGCGTTTGTCTCCATGTTATCTCAACTAATGCTTGAAGTAACGTTGGGACACAAACAATTAGCGCGAACGTCCTTAAGTAAACCTCTTTCCAAACGAAAACTGCACAAACTATTCCTGAAGGTTCTGGAGACTGAGGAGGTTTATGTTGATATGAGCGCAGTTAATCTTATTTCCTTTCTTCATTTTTAGATTCAGATTAAATAGATTTACTTCATTTTTGCAATAATCTACCTTATTCTGTAATAGTTTCTTAGTTTGAAATATGTCTTATTATAATTAAATGTTGATTGTTGTCTTAAGTCTAGTCAACGATTTTATTAGGGCCTGCAAGAAGAATTTCAACCATTGAATCATCCATCTCGAGAATAATGTTGGTAAGATTAACAGAGTTAATATACTCTTACCACTCCTACCAAGAAAGAGAAATTTAGTTCAGGTCATGGTAACCAAGCTGTTTATTTGTGACGTGGAGGTGATTGACCCACCTTTGCTATACAACTCCTTTAATAGGCATTTTACCGAAAGACAATACTTGGGAGATAAATCTTCCTCTGGCCGCAAGTAAATGAATAAATGTTTATTTTCCACACAATAGTATTACAAAGACAATCGATAACAAGGATAAAGTCATTAATAAAAAAAGGGATGGATATTATATTAATTGTGGCGAGGAGACCCCAAGAAACCACCGGGCTTATAAGAGTGGCCCCCTCAAATAAAACGACTGGAAGTGTCCAATCGCTCAAAGAATCGATGCAACATAATAAGCAACTTACTAACCTCACTTGCTAGGGACCGTACTTGGGAATATTGGCCCTCGGTCGTTTCTGTACGGACCTCGCTGCCCTTGGCCCGTACTGCCACGACCTCGGTTCAATATTCGCCAGTATGACCCTCGCTCTCTGTTGTACTTTACGTTATCGGCTCTGTAATATGACAGACAAGTGGAATGTCAACATCACTTATTGTTTGACAAAGGCAATTTTTTCAATCTTTTTGCGTGTGTAGTTTTAATCCTTTTGTAATTACCTAATCCGATAGAACCCAGGTTACAATTTTAAACATCCTCAAACTAACTGAATACGTTGCGGGGTGCTTTAAGGCTCAATCCTAATATTTCTTATTATACATGTACATTCTGTTAAACTAGATTTAAAAACTTATACACAGTACTTATAGAAAGTTGAAGCGTACGAGCTTTCGGCTCCTTCTCGGAGGCTTGTTCACATGTAAATGAAAAACAAGAATTGTGAACCGGTAAACTGTTAACGGTCACGTGATTTAGCAACACGTGACCGCAACAGATTGTCCCAGATGTGGGGGAGCGGGTATCTTCCAGTGTCACGGTCCAAGTCCGGCCTATGAACCCGGATATAGATGGCCTCTTTGATGCCCCGCTCTATCCAACGATCTTCATGGTCTAACACCTCTACTTCAACCTTATGTCAAGGGTAGTCCCTGTGTATGTGCTGTGAGACTTCAGACGAGGCGCTGCTTGGTCTAAGATAATCCGCGAACCTCGATTTCAAAGTCCGCTTGGTCTCTCCCACATACGAGCTCCCACAGTCCACCTCTTGGCACGTAACCCGATAAATAGGGCCACATGTGTCTTCTTGTTTCTGTGGGTCTTTCGGAAACGACAACAGTTGTCTGAGGGTATTGTATGGTTGAAATATAGTGTCCATCCCATGTTGTTTCAATATGCCTCGTAACTCCTCGGACAGCCCTTTGACGTATGGGATGACGATGGCGGTTCGTCTAATAGGTAGATGGTGTTGGCTTTTTTGAGATTTGTTGGTGCTGTCTGAGTCCTGTAATGCCTATTCCGGGTATCCACAATCTTTGAGGGCTGCCTTGACATGTTCTAGCTCCGCCTTGGCGTCCTCAGGGTGGCTTGGAACTGTGTTGGCCCTGTAAAACAGGGTACGGACAACGCTCATCTTATGCTCCAGTGGGTGATTTGACTGCCAGTTGAGGACTTGAACCGTAACACTGGACGATACCTGCTCCCCCACATCTGGGACAATCTGTTGGGGTCACGTGTTGCTAAATCAGGTGACCATTAACAGTTTACCGGTTCACAATTCTTGTTTTTTATTTATATGTGAACAAGCCTCCGAGAAGGAGCCGGACGCTCGTACGCTTCAACTTTCTATAAGTACTGTGTATAAGTTTTTAAGTCTGGTTTAACAATATGTTTTCACCAGTACAGTGTAACATTCATAAAAGTATATACATGTACATTGATTAAAATTCTAACAAGGGGGTTTAAAACAGATCTAAAAACGTTAAAACTAAATTTTCGACCTTCTTCAAAGGAATGTACTCTGCAAGTCACTGAATGCAAATATATAGCAAACGATGTCATTGTTCGTTACTCCTAAGGGAGAACAAACGTTAACCCTTGGGAAGGGTGCTTTCTCATTAACAGAGTTCTTGTCCAAGAAAGAATGTAACGACTCTAGAAAAAGCCTTTTCTCCTTGGTTTTCACTTCTGTTTCCAAACTGCTCGCATAATTTGGGTGTATGTTGTGGCCAGTGGTTTGGGCATGTTGTTTTACCGCGGAGCCGACATTCCCATTCGTTCCAGGCTTGTGTTCAGCCCCCGGAGACTTCCAACTTCTTTTACTCTCTCCGATATATGTAAATGAGCACGTTCTGCAACTCACTTTGTTTACAATTCCTTTCAACTGTGCTTTTGTCGCCAAGTCCTTAGGTTTTTTGAAAACATGACCCAGTGTTTTTAATGGTTTGAAAGCTGTCTTCGTGGTTTAAAATTCAGTCCTTTCCTCAGTAGCGATATTTCATTGCCCTGTAGTCTTCTTCCGGAGATACTTACTACCCATTTCTTCTTTAATTCGTTTACATCCATGCGAGCCGGTAGCCTATTCAGCTTTTGCTCGTGTTTCCGCTCAGTCAGTTTTCGGACGCGTCCAGGACGTTGTGCGATTGCTTGGTACAATGCCTCGGAGTAAGAGGGCTCAATGGCCGACTCGATGTTCTGCTTGAGTCTTTGCCGATCTTCATCAAATAATTGAAGTTTGCGGTGACTTTCACCGATGAGGATGCGTAAATATTTCCAGCCGGTCTTTCGTGCAACTTCCCAGTCTTTGGGGTTGTCGGTGGGTGGTTTTGACAGAAGGAATGGAGTAGAAGGTTTCCTTCCTTGCACCAATATAAATGGCGTAGATGAAATTTGTAGTGAACCTGTCTCAGTGAAATCTGCTCTAACCGTCTTGCTAGAGATAACAAGTCGACGTCGTACGAATTGAATTAATAACCTGATTAATTCCAGCCTTCTATCAGACGTGAGAATGTATGCCGCTGTCACAAATCTTCTGACACAATGGCTTCTTTCTAATCGCTTAAGCCTCAATGTTCAAGACAAAATGTCGGCTTACTTGGACATGATATGATCTCCCTGCTTCTGCTTCCAAGTGAACCCCGTTGTGTCTTTCAGTTAAAAGGGTGACTACATACAAACTCCAACATGTTGAGAAGGATGAAACACTTCCAAGTCTCGTGGGAGGCGACGTCATCAGTAAAGTTGCCTAGGTACTTGATGTCCCTAAGGAGATATAAATGCCTCGACAAACCAGTGACGATGTTGAATTCATTGATTCTGTCACATGTTGGTTTCCTCAGTGATGTGTGGTTGTGTATCGGGGCTGGAAATAGTCAAAACGTGACAAATGCAAAAAAATAAAAATAAAATAATTATAATAATAAAAACAGAACATAAAGTAACAACAGACGAGAAAAAAAAATGAAAGCTCTTACCCGAATATTGATCTCATACTAAATACCATCCACAGACATAATTTTCACAATGTTTTAATTTCAAGGCCAAACCCACAGGGGTTTTTGTTACAGGGGCAACATGATATGAAATGATCTGACGGTGAACCTAGGCTAAGCATGCCACTAGTGTAAATAGTTTTTACTCTGCTATCATGACTCAATGAAAACATGTTTTTAGCACATGTTATCTTGGATATTCTGATCGATTTTGTTATTTTTCAAGCACAGTCTAAGGGTTCTAATGGAATCTATTTGTAGTTGTAATGGACGGTTCCTTGAGAGATCTCTTGGTGATATAAATTTCGTTAGGGTAATTTCATGTTGATGATAATGATGATGAAACAGACACGCCTTTCTGCACTCTGCTGTCGGAAGCCGGCCCAATTGTCAACAGTCTCTCTCGTTTACGGTATGTCTTTACATAAAATGGGCTGTACGTGCATTCTGAACGTTTTAACTGCTTTTCTGGCATTGGTTTTATTAGAACCGTTCGGGTAACGTCTAATTAATATGATAAAAATTCAGATCAGCTATGCGTATTACTAGGACTACGCTGCTCTGAGGGAAGCTACTCATTATTATTTGAAAAGGAAAGAAACTTACTTCATCTTTGTCCCATGTGGATAATATATTTAAAAGGTAACTCTCACCCAAATTTCTTGCTTTTTTTATGTATTTTTCGTATAACTTCCTTGATAAGAAAATGTTTTCAAAAAAAAATTATGGTCTTAAGTTAAAAACTGATTTTTTTATGAAATTTTTTCTTTGCAACCCGGCGGCCATTTAAAAAAACGCGCCGTTTTGGGATCACGTGGGATGATACGTCACAGGTGTGGAACATGTTAGCATGTAAAAATTTAGTCCGCGAAAAAGTGCGTTTAAAGAGTCCAGGGTGCAGCGCAAATGCCACTTTTCCTATTAAACCTCTTATGTTGGAAAATAGGAGGTAAGACGGTTGTAATAGCAATATGATTTTCACAGGTTTTATGCTTTGATGCTGCGCCGTTAATCGACGTTAACATCAATTTGTTGACGGGTTTTATTTTATACAAAAGAAATCCTTATCTTAAATTTCAGTTTTCAATTTGAAATTAAAACCATTGCAATTAAGCTTACCGTGAGTACAAGTCGTTCCAAGATTCTTCCCTTTTCTTTAACATGATATAATGTTAAAATTATGCAAGATATGCAAAATTATGAAACGTTTGAAACTCGAAGAGTGTTTACGTCCTTCTTGACTCGACCTTCCTGAGCCGGATCGGAAATTCAGGTTACATGTATCTCCTATTAATGCACCTGTCAATTGACCTGTTCTGCGATAAGACAAGTGCAGAGGGGGTCTCCATGCATAAATTCCGCACTGAAGAAAAAATTCGTCGACAATAGGTTTTGTTTGTTCCCCAAAAAAGAAACTCTGACTCATGGAAACCAGGTTCGGGTCACATTTGCAGCGATCATTTGACTCCCGAAGATTATCACGTTTACGGAATGATTGTCGCTGGCTATGCTTCAAAGATATTGTTGAAGAAAAATAAAATGCCATTCCGTCAAGGCAAGTTGTTCCAACCCAACAGCAGAAATACTAAATCGTATTTAGTTTTTGTCCAAAAAATTCAAATATTCTCCAAGCTAGCGCTCGTGACAGGAAATACTAACTGATCTCAGTTCCGAATAGATAAATAATTTTGTCCACTACCCCTTGAAAACCTATTTGCAAAGAAAGAAACGAAATTGACACTTAAGAGGTCCTTTATTTACAACTTTAAATGAACAGCAACGCGGCTACATGTCCGGCGGCCTGACAAGGTGTTTAAGTACGCCACGTCCGGTAGTCTAAACATTTTTCCAATTTTGAGGAAATTTCTCGATCTTCTCAAGAGCGTTGGGGCTTGCAGACGCTCTTTAGCATGTTTATTTTTTAGTCAGACACGAAAAAGTGTATACACGGATTTGGGTCTTATGACAACTTCCGGTGGCATAATACACACTCACAAGAATCTTCAACTAAGAATGGGCTCCGAGAAAGAAGAAGCATGTTGAGGAGGTTTGTATGGAGTGTCGATCATGGAGTACATGTAGTTAAAAAAACACATTCTATCTGTTGTTGCTAGACATGCAAACGTACACGGCATGTAAAATTATAACGAACGCTGCAACAGTTATCCCTCGAACAAAAGCATATTTAATGAACTTTCTGGTGTACAAAAATTCTCAAAGGAGATACACAAAATAATCAGCAAGAGACCTGAAGAGAGTGCACTTGAAACCAGAAACTGCACGAACAGGCGTCCACACTCACCAATGTTCGCTGTCGAGCTCACCGCACCGCCAACGACGTTCTGTTATTTTCCACTCTTTCTGGCGTTTCTCTAGATCGAGCTGGAGGCTCGAAACCCCACGGTTACTCTTCCAAAAAGGGTTGCTTTAGTTCGCCGATGGCAGCACCTCCTATAGCTCCTTCGAAATCGGAAGAATCGCCAGCAGAGTCCGAGCGCCCCGTACTAGAGCAGAAATCATTTTGCTGTAGTTCCACACCTGTGACGTATCACATTACGTGACGCAAATCGAAGCGTTTGTGACAAGATTCTGAACAAGCGATGATCTACAAGGTTTAAGGCTAAAATTCACGGATAAAAAAGCTTCTGGGCACCATTTTTTACTTAAAAAAACATTAGCGACACGTCTGTAGTGTTTTCCCAAAAAAGTGTTTTTTAGGCTAGAGTTACCCTTTAACTCAACCGAAGCCATTCCTCTTTTCACCCGGAGGCTTCTTCCTCTTACTACTGAATGCTCTTTACCTGAGTGTGCAATGTTGCGGTATCTCTACGCTATAATGAACCTGATGAATAACGTAGTCTAGCTTGCTAATCTGTCTAAGTTCCTTTTTTTGTCGGCGGTTCATTTTGTCACTCGTTGATGTGATGTGAACATGCCTCATCCAGACGCCTTAAGACTTCTGTCAGCTTTTTTTCAAGGATATGTGCTTCTGGAAAATGTTGAATCACATCTATGGCTTTCAACTGGTGGCTGATGTGGTCAAAGAACTCTTTGAATCTTTCAGTTGGAATATTTGAATCAGCCTGGTTTCGAGGTGGTTGGCTTTTCTCACGTATCTGCAATGCTCTTGCATCACTTATGGCATCATTTAAAGATGATATGAAGAAATTCATCATAATGATTGTGATACCGAAAAGAAGAAGACTAACGAATACGTGACCAAACACAGGCACCGCTTCAACAAGTTCCTTTACTGGTCGAGCTTTCACCTTTCCAAGAATTATTTCAAGCTGAAAGGAGAGTGATAGCCAAAGGCTGGAATAACGAGAAACAACGGTCCCGAAGAGCAACATTCCTGTTTGAAGGAATGCAAAGAACAAAACTGAAAGAATGAGGAGATAAGAGCGCAACTCTTGCAACCAGATTCGCAAAGCACTAGAAAACACTTTGGTATACATATTAAAATACGTCAATTGCAACAGCTTAAGTGTGGTAAGAAAGGTAAGGGTGGCTAAGACAAAGTTTTCAACATCCTCCAATAGAACAGCCGACTGGAAATTGACTGGAGCAAAGATGTTGCTCTCCAAGTATTGTAGAATGCTTGTAATATGGTAAGACTTAACAAAGCTGAACACCAGAACAGAGAGGGACGTGCAGAGTAGCGACACATCCAGCCAACACCAAACAGAACGGGTGTAATGTCTTCCCCGGCGAATTATGGTGGCTGTGGTGTCAAAGACTTTATAGATAAACATGCTGATGAAGATAACAAAGCAGAGTCCTTGGAAGACTTGGAGGACGGATTCAGTATTGTGTAATGAGATGGTGTTGATTTGCTTAAATGATACAGCCTGTCCTATTGGAAGCACTTCAAAGAAAAAAGAGCAAACAGCTAATGTGCTGATTGACTGGCTAAACAAGGTAAACTCTACGATCACAGCTGTTGTTTGACGGTCAATCCAATGCCCTGATTGTAAAGAATGAACAACTGTACGCGCAGTTTCCTCATCATAACCCAGGTCAGCAGAGTACCCTCCTCCACCATACCACCCATGATGTCCCCATTTTGATGACGCATCGAGTTCTTCTGCTGTTTGATATACCCATGGACGAGAGCAAGGGAAAATTCCACGTTTGGGAATGAATGGATCGTTGGATTCCTTCACAAAAGAGTAGCAATCATAACGTTCAAGGGGAAACCAATCCTTGATCTTGTGTGCTGCGGGGCACTCAACTAAAAATAAGAGACAGGTGAGGTTAAAGCCAGAAAAACATGCGGTTATTGAATCTAATAAAATGAAAATGTCAGGACAGCGTTTTACGTTTAATCAATTTTCATACCTACACGTGAATTTCAAAAAATGTTTGTTATATTTTCTTATTAAAATAAATAAATAATTGTTCTAATAAAGTGGCACACTTCATGATCAGCCTTTCCTCTTTAGGTAATATTAATCCTCGTGATTTTCAGTTGTTACATACGACTTCGATGCGACTAAAAAACCAAAGCAAAAAAAAAAAAAAAAAAAAAGAATGAAAGAAATAACCTTTTCCTGCTCTAAGCTGACGAAGTCGTAACATTCCAATCACAGTAGCTTTCAGCTCATCCCCTGCCTGTTGGCACTCTCGGTAATTGGATTGATGGGGACTGAGGTAGAGATGTGGTACCAACGTTTTGTTCATCCATTCCCAGAAGGAGGTGAAAGTTGTAACCTAAATGGGAATTGACACAAAATGATGCAGAATATGTGATAAATAAGTTTATTTAGATTATTTTAGTAAAATCAAGTATTTAAGTTTCAAACTTATATCTTTGGAATTAACTATGATCTTTCAGAGACACGATTCATGATCTAATAAAACACATCACAATCGTATAATGTCTCCAGCGCATGAATTTGTGAATATAAAATTGTCACAATGTCTTTAATTAATCTGGGCGATCTAAAAAATATCTTGAAGAATTCAATAAACATTTTACTTGTCAAATGATTATTATATGCTTGGTTCTCATTACAGAGTGGCCTGCTCACGAAAAGATATTAATAAGTTTCCTAGAGTCAACAGTTTATTTAAAAAGAATTAATATTTGAAAAATAATATTTAAGATCGCTAGCGCACTTTTTTGTAGCGTTGAAAAAAATATGTTATGATTTTCGAATCAACTAGCGTGTAGTGGGTACAGCCGTGAAAAGCATGAAGAAGGGCCCGCAACACCAGAACGAAGCCCATGAAACTAAGAAAATAACAAAACGTTTCTATAAAGAGGCTATTTCAGGAAGAAAATGTGGTCCTGCTTCAGTGGGAGAGTAACACATAACAATTTGGATTTATCAAACAAATCGAGAAAGATCGAATTGCCGCAGGAAAACTATTGAATGGCTGCCGTTTCGAACGTTAGCCCATTTTTAGGGCGAAATGAGGAATTTCTCGTAGTTTATATATGGAGTGGAAGAACTATGCAATTGGTGGAGACATGCTAATGAAAAACACTGATAGGCTAGTTGAATAAAAAGCGCTCATTGGTTCAACAGAGTATGAAAGTGCAGCTGACTTTCAAAATACATTTTTGCAAGGGTTTGAGGCTTTTCGTGTTTCCTTGGTGTAGGTGTACACCACAAATCGTCGTGTTATGAGTGGAGCGTTTCGGAAGCGACAGGTTTCGATGCATCTTTGTTATTTTTTCAACATTTCGGTCGAGTGGCAATCGGACTTGTCGCTTTTCAACTAAATCAGGTTGTTTCGGGTGTGGAAAATCTCAGATCAATTTCTCTCTATTCGTATTTTTGAAAAGGTGAAGGTGATTACCTTCTTCTTTTCACAACATTAAAAAAAAGGTTAAAAGGCTTTGTTGTGAGTCAATACCTGTTCAAAATATCCGGTGTGAACATCAAGAAATTTCGCGAACAGATACCGCGTCGAGTCTCTGTTTCCATATGATAACACACCAATTATGGCAAGAAAAGTCATATAAAATCCTGTTTGGCGAATGGACGAACGACGTTTGGCCTTAGCAACAATCTCTTTCTTCAGTCTTGAGAATTCTCTTCCTGACCTTGGGAAAGCTGTCACTTTCTCGGGTGTCATTTTTTCACGGCTTTCGAAAGATATTTTCTTTCCTTTGCACTTTTCCAACATAATAGATATAGCGACAATTACGAGACATTTGCATGGCTGCACAACCAGAATGTCTTCGCAGAAAGAGGTTATGACAGTAGAAATCCACTCTTGGCTTTTATCGCTCCCCCAAATGAGGCTGTAAGAAATGGTCACAATGGCCGATGAGACAGTTATTATGCCACTCACGACATAAATACCGTAGAACAGACACTGCCACCTGCGTGAATGCTCCGAGCGGAAAAACGATGCGGTTTTCTTAAATAAGAGAATCATAACGTGAACAGGAATGGTAATTATGGTGCTTTGAAAACTGACCATCGCCTGTCTTGCTGAAAATTTAAGTGGTCCAAGGTTGATGACTTGGTAGGAATGTGTTTCCCAGCGATAAAATGCAGCACTGATGGCCATCGTACAAAGAAGGATGCAAACACAGGACGAAAGCCTTTGAACTCTTGTAAAATCGTCCCCTGGAGTCTTAGTAACAACGGAAAACCAAAGGTGGCCATTGGAAAACATCTCCTTCAGAGCCACATTTGTGATACTTGGACCGGAACAGGAAGGAACTTGAAGCACTTCACAAGAGTACGATTCAGTTTCTAGAGAAAGCCATGTGTCAATTATAAATTTCCAGCAGGTTCCAGTGTTGATGTTGGTAATGCTTACCTCGTCCAAATACCAAGATGGGTCCTTGCCTGAGTTGTCATGCCAGATACGAAGAGAGTAAATTTCACCAATGTCTTTGTTCAAAATTACTTTAACGTTTTGTTCAGTTCCTCGAGCGAAAACTGAATAAGAGGAATCACTACTTTCCTTCGCTATTTTCAGGATACCGCTGTTTCCTTCTACTCCATACATTATAAGGGATACATTAGATGTTGTTCCTGCACCTGCCCAGACACCAGTTTTTACGGTTAACTTGTAGCTGTACGAGCTGTATCCTTTGCATCCTTCTTCGTTACAAATGATAATTTGCTCTCTGTCTTGAAGCTGAAAATAAAATAAAATAATTCGTTTCTTAAAAACCAAGTTTAGGTTGTTTCTGTATATGACCTAACCCTAACAATAAATAAATAAATAAATAAATAAATAAATAAATAAATAAATAAATAAATAAATAAATAAACAAGCCACAAAACATGGGGGTGTCGGAGACTCTGTAATTCGATTAGGCCAAAGTTTTCATTTCTTAATTAGCACCATTGATTGACATAACCTTGAATGAACTTTCATTAAATTACACTTAGCAACGACCAATAAGATATTAGATTATGCGATACATGAACATATAAGTTTAGGTTTCCTTTTCTTTAGAGTCAAAGTAGTTCTACACACCCGTTGTAAGACGAACACGAGAGGTTGATTAAACGCCTAGTTATAAACTCAGTCGAGTTTACTGATTGAGAAAGAGTTCGATAAGCTGTAATCCCTTGTAAACGGGGCAAAGTTTACAAAACGAGGAATAAATTCTCTAACATTAAGGCGGTTGTGTTTTAGCCCTTAGTATGATGTGTTCATATAAGGTATATTTCATTTAGCTGAATTTTCGGCCGTTTCACAGCCATCTCAGAAGCCGCAGAGTGTCGCAAACAGTATGCACTCATTTCCCTTCGGCCACCTTATTAAATATAGGACCCGATTCTCCCAGTCTCCAAAAACAAGAAAACACCCTCAAGAAAGGGTCCTTGAGGTGTGTCTTTAGTGGGACAAGTGGAAGACTGGGGTACGCTTCTCGTGTGTAAATGCTCGATCTCACAGAAACAAAGTTCCTGACGTGGTTGACTATACTGTAAATGAGAACACTGATGAGTTTCTCGTAGTGCTACGCAGACTCTGGTCCATGCCCTTGAACGGGTCATTTGGACTATTGTAATTCTCTTTTGTTTGGAATCACACAATATCAGCTTCCGCGATTACAGCGAATTCTGAATGCTGAAGCACGTATCATTTGCTTAGTACCCAAGTACATTGTACAGCCACATAACACTTGTACTGAAGACGTTATACTGGCTTCCGGTGAAATATCGCATCATTTTCAAAGTCATTATATGGCCCCCTCTTACTTGAGGAATCTCCTAGAGCTCAATTCTCAAGGACGTTACAGTCTTTGCAATCAAGATTAACTTCTCCTTGCTGTTCCTAAAACCAAGTGCAAGACCGTTGGTGATAGGGCCTTCTATAAAGCTGGACTAACACTATGGAAGAGTC
>NC_090873.1:42790318-42792818 GCF_036669935.1 Montipora foliosa
GCTGTGTAGCCGCGCGATGCGGTTCCAGTCCAGACCCACAAATTGACTCTTGCTCACCATAGAGTCTCCAGTAGCTCAGTGGTTAGAGCATCCGACTAGATCACGGAGGGTCGTGGGTTCATATCCCATCTGGGACACGGATATTTTTCCGAGTCTACATTTCTCCTTACATTTAATATCATTGAACGGAGTTTCAGAGTGAATAAATTGACTCAAATTGAAGAATGCTTTCATAGTTATTTATCACTGTGTATCCTTCACCAACTCAATCAATTATTTACACAAACAATAAATATGATAATACCTCAAAGAACACTATTTCGTTGTTATTCGCATTTTTCTTCAAAACGTTGCTTAGATCCGGGATTCGAAAGGAACCGGTTCGATTGTCTCCCAGCATCAATGTGTGAAGTAAATTTCTCCTTACAGACACCACTTCAATGTTCATATATGTAGAATAAAATTTTTTGTTGCCTGGGGAAGATTTCAATGAATTTCTAATTCCTCTTATCATTCGATCTTTCAGCAAGAGGAGTTCCCTTGTCATAGTGATTCCCTAAGTGAACAAAAAATAAAATAATAATGATTAGACGTCCCACTAAAATAATACAAACATTCACTTTTCTCCTAACAGCAATTTTTTTACAGCAATGCAGGTTCACTTGTCACATCAGGCACGATTCTAGGTTGTTTGTTGAGTAAATACTATTTATCAGTTTTTAATTTGGGTAGAAAGTCAGAGGGAAAGGTTTCCGACAACGTGCCTGAAAAGGCATAAGGCCAGCGCGTAGACTTTCCAAAGGTCGACCTCACGAGCTTCAAAGCAGGAAAGCCAAGCGAGTGAAGTGAAGCAAGCCGAGCCGACAATTCACGATGGTTCCAGAGAGCCATATAAAACAACGCGAAGGATTTAGCCGAAAGCCCAAATAATGTAAACGCTTTGTTTATAATGGAAGTGCACTTAGCTATCAAGCTAGTTTACAGGTACCCCACTTTTTAAGAACCTGAAAGAAACAATTCAAACTTGACAGAAACATGATTAAGAGCACCAACTAGAAGGAGGCAACCAGTTGGCTATTTACAAAGCATAGTAGAGTTAAATCCGGGCCAACCGGAAGCAAATCCAAAACCAGAAGTTAGAATGGGATTTGAACCCAGGGTTACCGCACTGGACCTACCCGCCCCCAGGCTCTCTCTTTCCCTTTCCACCGCAAAGAGAGAACCTGCTCGCAGGCTAAGTTCAGGCAAAGTCGATGAACCCAAAACAAGGATATAGGAATATTTGTCTCTAATAACACGTAAAAATGTCCTTGGTTTGCCTTGAAAGAACTTTTACTTCAGCACTTCATTGCCTTAAAAAAAAAACAAAAACAAAAACAAAAACACCCGGTGAACTAAAGGGGTAGACCATGGACGTGATCCACGTACCGTGGACTACAAGAGAGGGCCATGGATCGGAGATCCACAGAATCTTCATGTCGGTTAAAAACTGTGATTTTTTTCTTTGTTTATCGAAAAAAAGCTAGCTGTGGAAATTATTTTCATGCAAAAGTAATCGGCATGTAACGAGTAGATACTATTTCGTTAACCGCATAAGAAAATCGTTTTTTATTTTTGCTTCGAGGTCCACAGAGATGCTCTAAATGCTCTATGATGGCTTGTGGCTCGTCATTAGGAAAAAATATATGACACCACTATGAAGTTATTTAAAGCTCTACCAACTGAGCTATGAATCCACAAAGTTAGGTGCAGATCAATTTGTTGGGCTTATTTGTTTCGGTCAAGAACTCGATAAATGAAATGAAGTGAATGTATATTTGAAGTGTGGGTTATAGACAAATGAGAGAAGTGATCCTCGAACCTGGCTGGACAATTTAGGGGCCTAAAAGGACTCCCCTACTTCGTGAAGAGAACATAACTATTTACTACCAAGAGTCAATACAGAGCGCTACAAACATGCCTTTGTAAATCGTTTCTCTGCATGACATTAATATATTATCTCTATTGAATAAATATCATTATTTAAATTATTTTTAAAGTGTTAACGTTTGTTGGAATGTTTTATTTAATAAAGACCATTATTATTATTATTATTATTATTATTATTATTATTATTATTATTATTATTATTATTATTATTATTATTATTACTACTACTACTACTAATTGATCCGTTTCCTTCCTGACCCAAGTAAATAAATTGAAATTCTCAGAAGTTTAAAAATACCTTTTCTTGAGTCGCCGCGTTCTGATTCTGAACATGAGCATCCCGCGAAGTTATCTTTAATATTTTACCAAGAAGAAGAAGAAGGTTCTCCACTGTGTACGGCAACATAGAATTCGTTCCAAGTGTTCCGATACTATTGTTCAAATAGTTCACGAGATTCCTGAGAATGTCGTAAGACTGAAATACAAGAAGATCAGTTAATTACTATGTCCTTTCATGACGACTCCCCTTATGGGAAAAGCTAATAGCCTTACCTCTCGTTTTGCAATTCGG
>NC_090873.1:42800318-42810318 GCF_036669935.1 Montipora foliosa
TCTCCCCCTCATTTTCCAGACTAACCATAACATTTGTCTATGATTTTCCCTCAACTCACCATCCACACACACACTATTCCCCATAACTACCTACTGATTAATGAATGTTTTAATTAGTAGAGAGAAACCCCTTCTTGTAAGGCGGATTCTTCTAAAAACACCAACTAAGACGGCCACAAAGGTTACTAAGTTATCTGCTGCATCATATATTCATATTAAACAAAAAGCCTAATTTCTGAAATTGTCCAGATAAGCGCGAAGATCACTTGCGTTTCTCATTCGATGATGATGATGATGATTATTATCATTATTATTATTTCAATAGACGTGGAGGATTTAAGGAATAGAATGAAATGGAATGCAGGAAAATAACTTTCCTTGGAAAATATTCAGGTGATGGTACGTCTTCAAAGCCCAGTAGACACATTTACAGCTATTTTTCATTTTTTATGTATTTTGGCGGATACACGTTTTCCAGTAACAAATTATTTCAGTATTAAAGTATTCCAGCAAAAAAATGTCTTCCACATGTCAGTTAATAAACAAATAAATAAATAAATCTGCAAAATAAAGAAATAAATGAAATGAATACCTACCGGAAGTGATATTCTTTGCACCAGACTCGCACCGAATGATATTGAAACTAAATCTGGAAGAATTGTCACAATCATATTGCACTTGTATTCGTACACTGGGAATATAGCTGCTAACCTCGAATTTAAATGCTTGATGGGAGAAAAAATAACGTCTGTAAAACGATTTAAATTCAGTTAGACATCTGTCTTTTAGTTCTTGAGAGCCAAGACAAGAATAGAACGATGTACACCAGCCAGTAGTGGAAGAAGGTCGGACCCAGTGATTTTCTGTGCCATTTACCAAATAGTCACAATAGTCCACTGACTGAGAACCTATCCATTTCCCAGAGCACGGAGCTGAATTAGGTGGAATAGAAGATGTAGTGTGATGTTGAGTCAAACAACGAGACAGTGGAATGTCCTCTTGGACTCTAGGTTCGACCTGTTTTAAGTCACTTATAACGAGGGGATAAGTTTCTTAGGGGGTATTGACATGAGACCGGGACGAACTCAGACCCGGCATGAGTTCGTGTCGGCCGTCATACATTTCTTCTTATACGTTTACATGAGACCGGCCTGACAATGAACTCACACCGGTCTGACTCCGGGTCGATTGCTGAACCGAGACGAGAAACTATTGCACCGGTCTGAGTTCGTACCGGTCTCATGTAAATGACAGCAAATCTCAGACCGGGTCCAGAAATTTCAAGCCTGTATGCTTTTCGGTCAGCCCATATATTTTTTTTAGAAAAAATCATATCATTTCATCCCGAAACCAGGCACCAAGCATTTCGTCTCGGTTTCATGTAAACAGCGCCAGCTGCGAAAATTTCATACCGCTAGAAATTTACTCCGGTCTGAGTTCGTCCCGGTCTCTTATAGCGCTGATGTCTCAGCACCCATTTCAAATAGCACTGAAAAACAATATTTAAGTCTAAGTTTCAATAACTGGGACAACCTTAGTCTCTCTCTAACAGGTCGTCCCAGTGGATGGAATCTAATGTGCTTAGCAACCTCCCGCTTGCAACGCCACCGAACCCTTTACTATTTGTTAACTATTCAACGAGTTGATAAGGTTACTTAACCACATTCTCACTGATGTAGGGCTAGCACTCGAAACTTAAGGGTCTGGAATATTCCGTAATTTTTCTTGAAAATTGTCTTGCAATTTTGTTGCGACAAAAGTGCTCACTTTGACTGATGTTACTACGAAAACTACCGATGTGAGAAATGGGCGAGAATATACGTGTCTCTGCTCCGCCAACTTTCGCTTGTAAATAGTTCAGATATTTGAGAGGTATTGTGTTTGACGCCATGGCAGGACTGAACGCATGTGGAAGGCTCAGTATGATATTGGACTGAAAAGCTCTCGGAGAAGATTTGAGAAGAAAGATTACACAAGACATTATCGGGAAAGGAGAAGACTTCACCATAGGTTTCCTCTTGGGAAGTTTTTCTGTGATTGCCAGAGAAAAGAGAGTTCAATTTTGAAAACCCATTTTTCCATTGTTGCGGTTGTTCCGGTACACCTAAGCCCCGTGGGAAAGGAATTTCATCACAATAGGTGCGGTTACACGGGGGACTTTTACCGCCGTGAATGACCCTTTTACCACGGGAAACTGCATTTAGTGTGTGTGACCGACATTCCCCATGGTAATTTTCCCGTGGTAAATTTCCGTGGATACGTAAAAAAGATCAGTCGAAGCGCCCATGACATTTAACGTGGTAAGTTGAAAGGGTGTTTTGATGCCCGAGGTACAAGAGCCAATGACGATACTGATGAAGTAGTGATTAAATTTCCCGCCACTAAATTGCGTGAGATTTCTTTTTACCTCGGTAATCTTCGTAAAGTGTGACCGCTGGTTAACTCGGTATACTAAAACACAAGTGTGGGTGCACCGCGAGTTAATTTACCATATAGGAAATGGCATTTACCATGGTATTTGTAACCGCACCTAATGCTTAACGAAAGTGGGCGGGGCAGTGACTCCTGTCCGTAGTTTGGGTCCACAGATCGGTGGTTTTCTTAGCATGATAGAAAGGTTGATTAGAGGGATCACTTCGTTTGTTTGTTTAATGAAGAGTAACTAGTATACCACTTAAAATATTCCCTAGAATAACCTTCATAAGAGCCGTGTTTGTACTTGCCATTTTTTGTTTGCGGTTCCGAGTGACACCGGTATCCTGTTGTCTTGATTGAGAATATGTATTGCACGCTCCCCCACTTTGGATGCGTTTTGTCACAGTGCCTTACTTGGATATTACTGACATATGTACCATTCTCGACTTGTTTGGTAGCGGTGATATCGAATCGAGTTGAGTGAAACCAATAAAACTGCTCAGAGCAAAACGATCGCCATTTGGGTGATTGATGAAAACATTCCGCGATGTGATAGCACCACCCATATAAGCAATCCTTTCGTGCACGATCGGTTCTATCGGTTAAGCATTTTATTGTTCGATAATTGTTATAAGTTCCGTTGGCAAGTTGTTCACAGTTGCCTTTCTGAAGCTCTTTGTAGTCCAAGGGTAAGGATGAACATCGCTCTCCTTAAAAATGAGAAATTAGTTAGCTGTGTAAATCATCGCGCCAGACCTTAAAGGCTGGGACTATGTCATAATGACATAATTTATGACACCCAAAATGCCAAAAGAGTAGAATGAAACATTGCAATAACCTCTTAGAACCGTTGAAAAACATAAAAGAAATACAGAAAATGGAAAGAGAAGCATGGATGGCCGCAATGGACAAGATTGAAACGGATTGCATTTTGGTAATCTTGAAAAAGGTCGTGGGTTCAATTCCCACCCTGGTCAGAGTTTTTCTCTGTCCTTGTGTGGGCCCATTTCCATCAGTAGGGCTAACGCTCACATGGTTCATATGGGGTAGAAACATAGAACTTTACATTACACTCTAATCAGTTAAGTCTGTTCACATATAAGTGCTACACGGCCAACGTTTGTAAAAACGTAACCCTTCCTTGAAAAAGGTCGGCCCGACGTTTTCAAGTTTATGATAAATTGCCTGGATAAAGATAGTTTTTTCCTCAGAATCATCTTGTTTGTGATGTAACCGGATACTTTTATCAGTAAAGGAATTCCGCATTACCATTTTCGAGTTATAAACTCGTCATTGACTAAGAGATTTCCCCTAAACACCCTAAAATAACGTGACATAGCCCCTTAAAGGAAAAGGAAATCTTTAAGACTTTGCTCCATTTTTTGGTTGTTTGCTCGAAGTTATTAGGCTGATTTAGCAACAGAACGGGAAGAAGTCCGACTCAAAATCCTATTGATCGTTCTCGAGTATTGCCCTCCAAACGCGGTTTTAAGCTGGCCTCGCTGAATATAAATAAATCGACCACTCATCTTGATGAACTCAAGATCTTTCTCGTAAGTAACGATATAGATGTTCTCGCAATTAACGAGACTAAATTAAATGAATACATCACCGATAATGAGGTCAGTATCTCTGGTTATGATATAGTTAGACGTGATAGAACTACATATGGAGGTGGGGGCGTTTGCTTTTATGTAAAAAAGTCAATTAACTTTTCGGTGCGCAACGATCTTTGCATGGGCAGTCTTGAGAACCTTAATTTGTATTGAAATACGCAAACCTCGTTCTAAATCATTTATTGTTGCTACGTGGTATGGACCACCTAATTCGCTTGTTGGTATATTTTCACCTTTTGAAGAGTTGATTGGGAAATTGGATTCCCTTAATACTGAATTCTACCTTTTAGGGGATCTAAATTGCAATATGGCCGCATCCCAGTTTGATAGCGATACACGCAAATTATTAACTATCACGGATGTTTATGGTCTTCAACAACTCATAACAGAACCAACAAGAATAACCGAAACTTCTGCAACATTGATTGATTTAATTTTTAAAAACTGTCCTGACAAGGTGTTATGCTCAGGTGTGCGTCATATTGGCATTAGCGATCACAGCATGGTCTATGTCTATCGAAAATTAGCCATTAATGAACAGAGAGCAAGGGTCACACTAATATAACCTATAGGAATTTTCGAAATTTTAACGGTGATAAATTTGGTAGCGATGTTGCATCTCAAGATTGGGATCACATAAACAATTCTTCCAATCCAAATGATATGTGGAATGAATGGAAGGAATCCTTTTTGGCTATTGTTAACAAGCACGCTCCATTGAGAACCACTCGTGTTCGCGCGCGGGGTTCCCCATGGATTACTTCTGAGCTTAAAAAACAGCTGCACTATCGAGATATTTTGAAACTCAGAGCAATTAGATCAAAAAATCCTAATGATTGGGTTCACTTTAAAAGACAGCGGAACAAAGTCAATAGTGCGACTATAGGCTAGCGAAGCAAGTTTATTATCAAAATATGCTAAACGAGCATAAGGGTGTTTCCCGCAAAACCTGGCAGATCATCAATGAGCTGTCTTCCCGAAATTTCGTGGAAACGTCTGTGAAACAACTGAATGTAGATGAGCAATCAGTAACAGCTCCAGCAGAAATAGCGCACGAATTTAACCGTTATTTTGCTACCATTGGCCCGAAACTTGCTAGTGATATTCCTTCTTCAGATGGCAACAGCTATCTGAATTATCTCACTAGCACGGATAAGGAGTTTCAGTTCCGCCCAACCTCCGCAAATGAAGTATTTTCACTGCTGAATAAACTGAAAAAATCAAAGGCAGTCGGCCTTGACAAAATTTCTTCTCGACTTATTCGTGAATGCGCGGATCTTATTTGCAAACCGCTGTGCTGTATTTTCAATCAGTCATTAAATGTAGGTGTGTTCCCAGACGACTGGAAGTGTGCACGGGTCACTCCACTATTCAAACAAGGGGAACGCGATGACCTAAACAATTACCGCCCAATTTCCGTTATCCCGGTTATAGCCAAAGTGTTCGAAAGAATAGTTTACAACCAATTATATGCGTACCTAACAAAGCATAACGTAATATGTAAATGCCAATCTGGTTTTCGCTCTATTCATTCCACCGTTACTGCTCCACTTGGGGCTACGGATACTTGGGCTTACAACATTGACCGAGGAAAAATAAACGCTGTTGTTTTCCAAGACCTAAAAAAAGCTTTTGATACGGTTAATCACGAGATCCTTTTATCTAAATTAAGTAATTACGGCATACATGGCATTTCTTACAACTGGTTTACGTCCTATTTAGACAACCGCACTCAAAAGTTTTCCATTAATGGATCACTTTCAAAAACTTGCTCACTAAGTTGCGGCGTCCCTCAAGGGACTATTTTGGGTCCATTGTTGTTTTTGCTATATATCAATGATCTGCCAAATTGTCTAACGAATTGTGAGCCATGGATGTACGCAGATGACACCCACCTAACATATGCGGGTGACAATACAGGCGACATAGAACCAAGTCTTAACCATGATCTAGAAAATGTTAAAAAATGGTTGATAGCAAACAAACTTACCCTGAACATGACAAAAACCGAATTTATGCTGATTGGATCAAGGCAGAGGTTGTGTGCTCTCACAAATCCTCCAATTCCCGAGATTAATGGTGCTTCTATCACTCAAGTTTCTGTTGCTAAATCCCTGGGCGTGCTTATTGCCAATAATCTTAACTAGAGTAGCCATGTCGATAAACTGACAAAGAAAGTAGCTTCTGGAATTGGATCCCTCAAACGTGTAAGGCGTCTCGTTCCTCAGACGACATTGCGCTCTATTTATCACGCTTTACTTCAACCGCACTTTGACTACTGCAATGTCGTCTGGGGAAACTGTGGTATCACGTTACATGACAAATTACAAAAACTGCAAAATAGAGCAGCCAGAGTTTTGACCTTCTCTAATTTTGATGCAAATGCTAGCGAGCTATTTAAAATTTTAGGGTGGAAAAATCTAGTTAGCCAGCAACAAATTGCGCTGGCCACAATGGTCTATAAGTGTCTTCAGGGGCTAGCACCGGAATATCTATGTTCTAAATTTACAAACCGCGAATCTGTTTATAGTTTAAGAGACTCTGAAAGAAAGCTTAATGTTCCGTTTCCGCGGACAAATTATTATAGAAACAGCTTCAGCTATAGAGGTGCTACTGTCTGGAATAGCTTACCCTTCAAAGCGAGACAAGCAGAGTCTCTTGGGCTTTTCAAAAATCTGATTAAAGACATTTTTTAGTATAATGCACGGCATTCATGGAAAGCAGCTTTAGAATTAATATAGTTTAATTGTATTTTATTGTAATCATTTCAAAATTTTACCTTTTGTAATTTAGATCTTAGCATTGTTTGTAATCTTAGCTGATGATTTTACCGTGCATAAATAATAAAATATCATATCGTATCATATCATATTAACGGGAACGTCAGTGGCGAAGGTGCGCGCAGAAAAAACACCAATGAGAATTCAGAATAGAATAGACTCCACTCTTTTCTTCTCTATTCTAAATTCTCATTGGTAGTTTTGCTGCGCGCGACGTCGCCATTGACGTTCCCGTTCTGTTGCTAAATCAGCCTATTGACGACCGTAAAGCCGCAGCTACAAGAGCGATTTTCTGCTCGCGCTGGTGATGCGATTTTTTCAAACTTTGTCGCGTCGCCAGCGCGAGATGAAAATCGCACGTGTAGCCACCCTTGAACTGGCGACGCGACAGGTGAAAAATTCGCACGAAAAAAGTCTCCAGAGTTGAAACTTTCGCGACAAAATCGCAGAGATAGTTGCCCGTGTAGCCACCCTGCAACTTTTTGCCCGCGCATGCGACGCGACGAAAGACTATTTAGCCAATGAAATTAAAGTAGGAATGTCTGTTTATAGTGCTCAGGTCTCTTGAAGTATGCGATTTGCGCGGCTTTCAATTTGTCGCCAAAATTTTTCACAAGTGTAGCCACCCTGGCGCGCAGGGGACGCGACAAAATCTGAAAAAAATCGCATCACCGGCGCGAGACAAAAATCGGTCGTGTAGCCGCGGCGTAAGGACGTTCGCGCCAATTGTTTCTGCGCATCCTTACTGCGCACGCAAATGCACACGCCACGTCATACACGAGCGCGCGCTCTAAGTACTAAAATAAAAAATGATAGGGCAAAAAGCCATTGCTATAGCTTTGCCTTGATTTAACGGTCTTGGACGTTCGGTGACCGCTATTTTTCTTTCCAGAAACGGATTTTATTTACAATTATCTCCACGTTGTCCAAAAATGAACAAAAAATCAATGTGGGAAGTTAAAAAAATTTCAAGATTTCTGCTCACGGGACATCGAATCCTGCCATCTTGCGGCTGCAAGGCGCGTGAAACTGTGGTCGTTAAACGCGAACTTGATCTTTAAGGAACCTCACCAGTTGACTAAATTCACTTAATAAGTCCACTTAAACAATATTTGGCAGAGAAGATCTCACTTCAAAGATTTAATTGCAATGTATTTGCGTTTACAGACACTGGCCTTATTCGCTAACGAAGCCCGATTTTGTCACATTTTGGGTGTTTTTCCGGGCATGTTCTCTCCAAAACGAAGTCGGTGACCCCCCATTTTTTTTTTTACATTTCTGACATAACTCACTCATTATCTTACAGTGGTAAAAGTTTCAGAAAAAAATCGAATGTTGGAAAATTTTCGCACGAACGTCCTTAAGCAAGGTCGGCTTGACAACGGCGTGAATAGACCAAATTTGAAGTTATTTGGAGCACGTGAGTACCTGACGACTAATTGTCAATCCCGATAGTGGATCCTGGATCCCGAGTCGTGGATTCCGCCTACAAACTCACGGGTTCCATCAAAATCCGCTCAGGATTCCGGATTCCAAAGCCTCATATTTGCTGGATTCCGGATTCCATATTCCTTCGCATCGGGAGAATCTTTTCTCCTGAACAACCACACCTTTCATACCAATTATATTCCTGGTACATACTTTCCTTGCGAAACGACGTGATACTATCTCAAAATGATTAAAACAACTTCCTTGCTTAAGCTCTCTATTGTTTAGTGGCCGAATTTGCCATTCGACACCAGTTTTTCAAAGGTAGCAAACCTGGATAGGATAGATACGGATAAATAGTTTTGTTGTCTCTAAACTTGCGGCTAGTAAGCTGAATTATGCTAAGACATTACAAAATTCATAATTGTAAGAATATAACTAATAAAAAATGCAATAAAATGCTAAAGTATTCTAGAATTCCTAAGTAATTAACATAACTATATTCTAATAATGGCTATGAAATTTTAGAGGCATGACCAAGTATGAAGCTTAAGCCGTTCCTGGCTCTACCTGTCCTGCACTTAGGTAGCACAAACGCTCTGGACACGTGTATTCAAGAATCGATCTAATACAGGTGACAAAAAAAAGCTTCAGTTGTGATGGAGCTACGTGAGATCTCTTGAGTTGTTTGAGAAATTAAAGTCTAGAAGAAGCCCTCTTTACTAACTCTTCTACATGGTCATTCCATTTAAGATTGCTGCCAATTATCAGACCTAGAACTTTGCGCGCTCAACAGTCTCAAGATGCTTGTTATTCACAATTAGGGAGTTTAAGAAACGACGACGGCTACGGCAACGACAAAAAGCAGTGATATTATTGGTTAAAAGAACCAAAATGGTCGGGCTGCACGTGCGGCATGCATTTTTGTACATTTCTTTCCCGTACTCGTCAAAACTACTACGTGAAATGACCAAATTTAAGGTTTTGACGACAAAGAGGACAAACTACAGTGAATCTTTCAGTCTCACTCTTTACTTCAAATCCGTCCGTACCAATACAGTTATAGCACACTTTGCCCATATTCAATAATATAAAAAAGATGGGTTAATCATGAAATACTTAGAAAAGCTCAAACTTACATTTCTAAGTGATGTTTTCGTCGACCGTAGCCGTCGTGGGTTCTTAAGTCGCTATTAGGGACCTTAAGATCTACGACGGCGACGTCAACGAAAACGTCACCTCAAAATAGTATCTCTAGTAAAAGTCTTTCGCGATTATTCCATCTCTTTCACGTCCTACAATATGGGCGAAGTATCCTAAAAATAAATTGGTAAGAGCGATTTCAGAGTGAAAATAGAGAATGAAAGATTCTCTGTGGCATGCTCACGTTGTCGTCAAAACCTAAAATTTGGTGATTTCACGTCGTCGTCATACAGAAAACCGCAAAAATATGAGCAATAATCCGTGCCGCACGTGCAGCACGATTATTTATGCTCTTTTAACCAATAATATTACTGTTTTGTGGCGTTGTCGTCGACGTCGTCGTTGTAGATCTTAAGCTCCCTATTATGGGTGCATGCAAGGACGGGTGAGATCTTCGCGAAACTTATCCTCATCTCTTACATTTAGACTCTTTCACCGATGGACTGTGTAAAAAGAGCATCAACCGCGTTTTGACTGATTACCACCCTAGGTAGCCCCCGCCTTCGGCGCTCGCAAGGCACCTCGTGACACCAAAAAATGTCACGTCAGGTGCTTTCA
>NC_090873.1:42820318-42825318 GCF_036669935.1 Montipora foliosa
TGTTCTGTTCTTGCACAAAAATTAAAAGCGCGGGGATTTAGTAAACGTTTGGGCAATTGGGTGGGGTTAGGACTCGTTTCTGCACTCTGATTCACTCGCGCGTTGTCAAAAACAAAAGGATAAACTCTGTGGACAGACTATTCACGTCTAGACATCATGCATCACTTCCGGTATCATATGATGGAACTTTTCGCCTCTCCCTGTCCATGGAGTTGAGCCAAGGTGTTGACGTCAATTACGCGATGCCCTGTATGTTGCCGGGACATATTATACAAGGACCTTTCCACAGCTACGGAGTCCGCCGCCATCTTATCAACCGCGCAAGAAATGATGTACTTCACAAAAACAGACTTAAAGAGAAGTTATTTTCGATTTGCCTCGCCACCCACCACCGAAAGTCCGGGACATGACCACTTCAAACAACTCCCCAGCCCCGGGCCCGAAGGGCTGGAATTGTCCCCGTGGTTGCCCGAGTGGTAGTATCAAGTCTAATTGAATTGTGCATCAATGACATTTTAGAAAATCAGAAGCCTCTTTTCCTTGGTTAGTTCAAACTGTGTGCTTCCTTTTAGCTGTTGTTTTCGGTTCTTACTGAAATTTTCGGCCTTGAAGAAATTCACAACCACAGGAGCTGGGTATGGACCTCTGCCACGAGCAAACCGGTACGCAATATAATGTTTGTGTAATAATTGAAAAGTGCTGGCGAAAATAACGAAACTTAAAGCTCCTCGGTGCTTTTAAGGTATGCAGGGAAGGTGTATTTTGTTATTTACAGAAACCTTCAGTTTTCGGCCTCTTCAGCAAGGAAAGACACACTACCAACTCCCCGGTATGGCCAGTGCTGACAGTGCTGATAACGAGTTTCGAGAAACGTCGCCAGAAATGAACCGTAAAAACTTTTTATGAAACGATGTAAAAACAAACAAACAAACAAACAAAAAATACCTGAGATCATACACAAAACAGATTAACAACGCTTCTTGAATAACGCTTCTTGAATGTCCCGTTTATAAGAGCGGGTCATAAGTTAGCAAGGGTGTAGAGTCCTTTATACGCATATACGCCCGTGCGTACAGCTGAAATCTGGAAAATGTCTATTTTTTTATTTCCAGAAAGCATTATTATCATAAAATCGGGATGATTGATAAATCTTTCGCATTACATTAGTGTCGTTATCCGTCTGAAGGTTAGACATGTCTCGCCTTTTTCTTGAAACCTCCTTGATGGCGTCGCTGCTTTAATTTTTTTCCAAGAAAGGATAAAGGGGACAGAGAAGGCATCCCCCATACACAACACCCTACTCCATAGGCAATTTGTCTCGAGTTATTTTTAGAATCGGGATAAAGTTACTTCGCGCGCTGCGTGGATGTTTCGTGGAGGTTTCGCACGACTAAACGCCGTGCAAAACATGTCGGGCGAAAGGCAATGAAAGCGTAAAGAGATCGAGAGCATTTCTGAATATTGACGCGAAATGAGTCGGTGCTCACCTGGGAAAAAGGAATCGCTAGATTCTTTGACAACCCGTGAAATCAGTTTAACTCGAAGTTGTCGTAACCTCAGTGCTTTAATAAAATGAGAAATTTCGCCGGTCTATTGAAACCCGTCGTTTGTACAATAAAGCAAGTAGGACGCCAAGTTTTATTTTTGTTGAATAATAAAAGACTAATTGCTCTCATCAATCTGTAAATTATAAATGATCCTGAGAGAATATTCAGTGTGTTAAGGATTTCCCTGCTGCACTGTTAGCTCACAAGAGAAGAAGGGCGATTGTTTTTGAATTTCCGTTTCGCTGACACAGATTTAGCAGAAATATCTCTGTAGTCGTTTTCGTCGACAAAACTAAATAGCAATATCGCTCTCCGCGTCTTCTGCCATTTCGTTCTGCGTCAATTCGTGAAGGACGCGTGGCTATGAGCGTGGGTCATCCACGCGGAACACATTCGCGCTATGTGATTGGCTGTTGTCTAATCCCCCTTGGGATCTGTGGTCTTAAAAATAACTCGAGACGAATTACTTATGGAATAGGGGGTGTATGGGGGATGCCTTCTCTGTCCCCTTTATCCTCTTTGTTTTTTCCTGTAGACATTGCACCTTACCGTTAACACATTTTAAGAGAAAAAAAAAATCAAACAACTAATATTTGCATTTTCCTTTGTATTTATTTATTAACTGAAAATATCCTGTGGAAAACACAGGATACAGCATTTCTGAGCTACAGATCTCCCTAGTTTGCAGTACCTTCGGAATTCGGAGGTCCAACCTTTGTCCGTGCATGTGTACACCTTCAAAACCTCACGCTACGCCCATGGTTAGAAGCTGGTATACATACATAGTTTGCGTCATATATTCCGGTTGGTGAAGGACTAATTTTTGAGTGAAATTGTCTGTAAACAACAACACCGGCATGCTTATATTTATCACAGAGGCAACATTAAGTTAAACGTTTGATGAGAGTCTTATTTCTACGTACGAAAACTCTTACTTCCTGCAATAAAAGAAAACAATATGTTATTTTTGAACTACACAGTGAAAAAAAAAATTGTGAAAATCAGAAAAAGATTGACAGACAGTTGGATATGAGCAGGACTTCATTGACGATAAAACATGTCGAAAAAGGGCCGAAGAATACAGGGAACGCTCCGGCTTAGCTACAACAATCCGAATTTTCAAAAAGGACGGCGTCATAGCTAAGTCGCGTCTCACTTCAAATGAAACGTGTTATTTGTACGGGAGGCCAACGTCCCACGTAAGATACTTGCAGGCTTGTCTAAACCAGTGACACTTTGAAACGTGGTAGGTGTCCCTTTTCGGGTCCATCCTACATATCGTGAAATCCCACAGGTTAGGCAAGAATTCGATAACTGTTAATCCTGTTTCAACCATTTATTCACTGAGTGAATTGTTTTTTTTATTTTTTTTATTTTTACTTTTTAGCTTATTTCGAGGAAATACTTGTTGCTTCATATCCAGGGTAGGCTTTAAAACATTTTTTGAGCCAAATGGTTTTTGCGTGAATCTGCTTACCCGAACTTTTCCTCGAAAAAACGACAAATACCCGACAAATGCTCGTTTTGTTGTTGGTCTCGGCATATTTCCGGTAAATTCAGGTATATGTCTCGTGAAGAAGAGTTCAGAACTTAATCATGAAGCCATCAGTGCCGCGCGCCATGCTAGTAGTAAGTGTTGCTTCGAAATACCAGCCCAATAACAGGTGGCAAGCGGTCAATCCGTGAGAAGTAACGCAATCTCCGTCGATTGATGGGAGTCAAAGATTCTCTTGCCGATGCTGCCCTTGATGTTTTTCAATCCCAATATCTAGGACACCCATGCTAAGATATGAAACATACACTTATAAGCATTGTTCTGTTCGGTAAAATCCAATTCCTGGACGCAAAAACGTTGTGATTTTTAGAGTTTATCTGGTTTATTTTTGTGCTTTGCCTTTTGACAACGTTACGTGACTCGTGCACTTGGCAGGAGTTGACAACTTACATCTGCCTTTTATGTTAGCAAACGGTTTTAAATTATATCAGATCGCTGGATAAACACGTCTTGGTTTCTGAAAGCTGATAACATTAAACCACCTTTGCTCAAACTGATTTCTTATAGTATTTTTCCGAGTTTTCAGCATCGCCCCGCTGAGCGAGGAAAGCTCAAATTTCAGAAAAGTACTAATTATATTTTTTGGCCTCAAAAATTTTCTTTTAAGTTGCCCGTAGTTTTGGAAACAGATTTTCGAAAAAGAGATAACGCTCGTTAACGTGGTATAAGACTCTTTACTGAAATCGAGGTACCAGTCGACGATTTTGGGCTTTGAAATTTGCCATTTTTTCATGGAACGGAAATGTTCAAAATATTGAAAATTATGAAAAATCTCCAAAATATTACATTTGCGTTGAAACTGAGTAAATCACCCTTAATTATGTACTTTTCTGAATAAGTTATTTGCTGTTCGCATCACAATTGATTTGATTTTTAAAACGATTTTTTTCGTGACACACCGTCTCGGGCATGTAAAACCCGATCCGAGAGCCGCGAAACCGATAACCCCCCGTATGTCTAAAATATTTATCGGATCGAAGTAAAAATTATATTTATGTTATCAGCTTACCCAGTGCTACTTTGTGAATTTTTTTGAGAGTTTTCGATTTTTCACTTTTGCAGACGTCTGGTCGATATTTACTGACATCCGCTCTTAAAGCCTCGCGACCTTGGGAATTTACATCCAAGATTTGCTTCGTGTCGACTTGACAAAGAGTCCAAATTGCCGCGGCATAGGCCGTCATCATCGCCTTACTCAACTTCTAGAAAATGAAACGCTCGATGTATTGCATGTGTTTTAGCCCCTATAAAAAATCGAGGAGTGGGAAATATATTGTACGTATTGAATAAAATAAAACTTATCGAAACGAGCCATCTGATGATGTGAAAAAAAGACTCAATTCAAAGCAAACAACCGTTTTATTAATGAAACATACAACTCAATATAAATCGTCATTGAACTGGCCCCAGTAATCCGGCTCTCATATGCCTTTTTGACGGTTTTGCAAGGAAGGCAGGAGGATTTTTACAAACCTTTCCTTTTTCAGTTTTTGGTCAAAATAAGTTTGAGGATTTCATTTCACTCCATACTGGATCGAT
This sequence comes from Montipora foliosa, assembly GCF_036669935.1. Taxonomy (NCBI): domain Eukaryota; kingdom Metazoa; phylum Cnidaria; class Anthozoa; order Scleractinia; family Acroporidae; genus Montipora; species Montipora foliosa. Next base: position 42,824,960 of record NC_090873.1, read on the forward strand.
GGCAGTTGGAAAGCCTTGTGAAAACGTTTGGACGAACAAAACGAAAAATTGGAAGAAAATGTAATAAAATAAGGTTCGAAACTTGGCAAAACTGCAAGTTGCCAATAACTGGACGGTCCCATCATTAATTAAGAATTCGAGTCGTCGAGAATGAAGTTGCAGCAATAATTTCCAAATGGAAAAGAAAAAAGGTATATTTCTTTAGCACTAGCTTCGGTTAACTATTACACAATTAATCCAAAAGGTGGAACTGAGTCACAAAGAAAACCAACCATTATATTTTTTTCAGTTCTTAAGAATAATTCAGTAATAGTTACTAGGAAATTTTCCATCAAGACTCCAAAATTGTCTAAACCATT
>NC_090873.1:42830318-42835318 GCF_036669935.1 Montipora foliosa
ACCATTCAAGAAATTAGCACTTCACCGTAAATTTTCAACTATTGAAACGTTAATTGTTGAAGCCAAAATTGGAAAACATGATGTAGTAGTGGTGGGAATCAAAAGACCCCAAAAACATATCGTTGAGCTCTACTACCTCAGGTTAGAAGAAGAATTGAATGACATCTGCACCTTTGCTTCACGTCAAAACCAATTCATTATATTTCTTGGGGATCTTAATCTAGATCGATTGAGACCTGAACGAGAGGGCAAGATACTGTTGGATTTATTGGAAGGATATACATGGCTATTCCTGTCTAATTTACTAAACCACTAGAATACCAGAGGCTAGAGTCCAAAACCTTTCTGGATACCATTCTCACTAACAAGCCATATCTGTTTCGAGGATGTGATATTCCCTTTAATTACTGAGGCTGAGCGACCATGCACTAGTATACAGAATCAGTTGAAGACGCACAAGACGTCCCTTAAATGACAAGCGTACTGAACGAGAGCTATTAGAAACAATAGGAAGTTTCAAAACAATTCCGCAAAAACAAACTCAGTCCAACCTGGCACGCAAAAACAAATGGTGTAAATGAGTCTACCTATATTAACAAGCACGTCAATCAAGTCCTACTGGCAAAAGGTAGACATAGCTGAACTCTATCTAAACCTAAGAAATTCTACAATACCTTTTAATACCTTCTTGAACCATAAATATGGATGAATGTGCTTGCAGACAAAATCACTCTTAATAAGCACTGTGGACTATAACACTCAGGAAACTGTTGCTGAACACTTTGCTGACTATTTCCTTACAATGGCAAACAACCCTAACCCTAACCCTAAACTTAAAGGAAGAAAATTTTAGCGCACATATTTTGTGCACAAAACATAAAACTTAAAGCATAAAACTTTAAACTTAAAACCCTAACCCTAAACTTAGGAAGAAGAAATTTAAGCGCACATAGTTGTGCACAAAACATAAATGAAACGCTGAGTGGATCTGCGACAGACCACCTTTCACTTTCCTGCAACGTACAGCCAGCAGAGTTAATCAAAGAAATGGAAAGTCTGAATGTCAATAAGGCTTCGGGTCATGATGGCTTTGCCTCTCAGGCTTCTTAGAATGATCTCAACAGGAAATTGGCCCCCTCATAAATTCGCGATTTTCAACACTTCCCCCTAGAGACGGCAGCATGGCCGGAAACTTTGAAAAAGGGGTACATGGATCACCTTTATTTAAAACAAAGATGATAGACATGACACAAGCAATTAACGATAAGTCACTATTTTACCTGTTGTATGTAACATTTTATGAAAAGTTATTGTAGCAAAAACCAATTAAAAAATTCATGGACCCCATCCGCACATTTCTATTCACTTTACTTTGCTCCTCTTCTTATCATATCTCTTCCCGGACAAAGCCCTAGATCTTAGTTCGTTCCTATTTTCATACATAGGCAAAATAGAGTCAAAATCCCATCACTTGTTGAAGTCAATGGCTAGTTTCTGTAAAGAGGATGCCCACAGAGGATCGTGGGTGGACCTTTGTTATGGAATAGTCACCACAAGGACTTGAATTACTTCTTTAACAGACAGAAAATATCTCAATGTCCTGCTGATGACCACCAGGTGTTTTGTATCGGGCAATTACACTTCAAAACGTGCAAGACCACTTCAAGAAGTAACGGGACGAGATCACTGTTCTAGTACGATTCATAATTTACTGCAAGGCAATTTTAAGAAGTATCAAACGATCGCTTTTGGCTCAGACAGAAAGTTAGCCCTGACAAAGCTATGAATATAAAGATTGGTACTTGAGGACATTTCAGCAAAAAGGAAATTTGAATTTTTGAAATGACAATTACTTGGAGTTCTTGATAGATAGTAGGATTTTCAAATTTTAGTTAAACTATAGCCACCCACGTATGTACCGTAGCACTAAGGTGGCCAGTTATTGCGGTTTATCAAAAATATCTTGATAGTATGTTATGTTGGTTTGAGACTTGGATATTTGGATATTTTTATTTGATATTTGGTGATAATTAGAATTGATAATAGATCGACGGAAATATTTTCATCATAATGTGCATCGGTCAAATTATTAAAACTATCATTATCATTTGAGATTTATCCATGATAGTAGTTGCTCAATAATTTTCGCATTGCAAATTCTGTAAGTTGTTCGCCATCAAATCTTTAATTTGAAAAACAAAAGATTGGTAAATTGAGCATATCAAAGTTATCACTTCCTCAAAGTCTTTCGAGGAAATCAGCATGGAAAAATATAATTTTCTGAAATAGCAAGCTATAATATCATGTATCACTCTCATTCTCAAATCATGTCCTTACGCAAGTGGATTTGTATCATGTTACAAAGAGGAAGGAAGAAACAGACACTCTGTGACAGTGATGTTTTGATGCATATCATGATAATATCAAAATTCTCTAAATAAAGCTGGGAGCGAAATACCACAAATTGATCACTCTACTACCGGGTAGAAAGAAAAACCTTACTTAATAAAAATGTTCGTGATAATATCATGATTTATCACTGATAGTCCCAGGGTGGGGAAGAGAAGAACGAAGAAAACTCTGTACTTAATTACATTATTCTCGATAATATCATGATTTCTATCACTGTATATCACAGGGGGAAGAAGAAATTCGTTGACTTAATGAAATGATGCTGGCTAATATTCATGATTTATCACTTATATCACAGGGTGAAGAAGAAATTCTTACTTTAATTAAATATTCTTGATAATACCCATGATTTATCACTAATATCACAGGGGGAGCAGGATGAGAAATTCTTACTAAATTTAAAAATATTCTGATTAATATCATGTATTTTATCACTATATCACAGGGAGGAAGAAGAAATTCTTACTTAATTAACAAATATTCTGATAATATCATGACTAAATTCATGCGTATATCGATAAAAAACCTAATGCGGCAATGGATCCAAAAAAAATCAGTCCCTTATAAAAACCATTGATTAATCATGGATATTATCAACATTGCTTACAAAGAAACATACAAGCATATGTCTATGATATATCATAAGTTGATAATTAGTCATGGTTATAGTGATAAACCGCAAATGCTTCACCTTAGTGCAACCTAGTGTTGGACAAGTACTCTCGTGTCAACTCACTGGTGTGATGATAATCCCTACAGGGAAAACACTGAACAAAATCTAGAACTTGTGATTGTAACGGCTAGACAGAATGTTTTTTAAAGCCGCCGCACAACCAAAATTATCCTTGTTCTCAATGATCTTTCGTACCAGATATAAAAATACACACATCATTATTCGATCCATATGTGCGAGCGGGGACAACAGCCCTCTATGCGTGGATGATACACGTATAACTTCCTAATTTCAACCACCAAGCCTCGACTTGTAAATTTTAACAGCACGAGCCTTAAATGCCAACAAAAGCAAAACTTGTAAAGCCTTAATTCATATAGGCTAGCGGTATTTTTACCAACGTAGACATTTCAAAATGGCCCGGCTCATTCTCCAACCAAAATCACGCGGACAGTTCTTCATTATAGTTGAACTTTGCGCATGGCTCCATGAGACGTTACGTGGGCCCAAAAATTTGGTACGGTATTTTTGGTACGGTAAAAATGGTGTAGTGTAAACAAAGTTTGCTGTGCTCTTTTTGGCACCCGTGTCAATTTTACAGGAGCCGTGCCAAAAAAAAATTCTGTAGTGTAAACCGGGCTTTAGACTCACTGAGGCAGAAAGGAAAATAGCATGAGAAGAAAATGGTCCGTAAAAATTTGGATCCCCTTGAGAGGGACTGCACAATTGTATAAGTCTACTATGAAATAAAGAGTTTTACCAGAAAGTCACACCTTACATTACAAGTGCATTTTTTTCAATGCCGAAGCTAGTGTGTCTTGTCATAAGTGTCCTTTCCATTGTAGCCACCAACGTACCCTTCAGCGGCATTAGAATCAAAGTCTTTTCGACCCTACAAGCCTTTGCCTTTGCCACTATCATCAAACCGTTCCTTATGAGATCCAGTGTACTTTGAAGTGTCAGTCATTCGATCAACAGAACCTGACTTGCTTTGTTTCTGTCCAAAAAAAAAAAAAAAAATTCAAGAAAATTCTAGCTCAATTATTGGATGCTCGTCCTAGTATTGAAAAAAAATTGCTCCAGGCTGCACCATTCTATCCACCCTACTCTGAGAATCCTATTCTATATTTTTCACCAGTTGATAACAAAACACTTGAAGTTGAACTTGTTGTCTTAGGACCTGTTCTCGAGTTGCATAGTAACTGACTTAATTGTTTGTTTACGAAACCGAGAACGTTGTCGACCCGTGCAAATTCTTAGTTACTATATCAAAGTTTAAGTTAACTATTAAACACACGCTTGTGTGTTGTGCACGCCTTCCTTTCATTAATACAGTACAACAATACATGTTAATAAAACAGGCTGTCAAAATAAGAATTATTCTATATGTCCCTCCCTGCATGTGGATATCAAGTCGTTGATGAGTGATATTAAGTGTCATCCAAACTCGGGGAGGTGGAAAGTTATTTATACACAACACCGTCTAGTTCTCACGTAAAGGAAAATTTCAATTATACGTAATTAATGAAAGCTTTCTTGAAACTAAAAAAAATACCCTTAAGGTTTCGTGTTAGTGTTGTTTGTGGGGTTTCGTTTGTGGTGGAATAACAAGACAAACTCACAGTGGCTCCAAACTGGACCCTTTCCAGCACAGACTTTGTCGATCAACTTTTGCACGTCGTCTTTACTTCCGTACTTTTTCTCTGCACATAATTCCAAGGCCTTCTTGAAACTTTCAAAGCCGATCTTCCGTTCTGTCTTGCTGCAAAGAGGAGGAAACAACCGTGGAACAATTAACTCAGATTTAACACGAGTGATAACATGAGATACTGCAACACAACCCGATGAAATTAAAACCTTCATTTAGGCTTACCTCTTTACTTCAGGTCTATTGAATATTATATCCGTGTCAGTT
>NC_090873.1:42860318-42865318 GCF_036669935.1 Montipora foliosa
ACGTTTTACGTTTAACCATTTTTCATACCTACACGTGAATTTCAAAAAATGTTTGTTATATTTTCTTATTAAAATTCAACTGACCCGTTTTTAAATAAATAAATAAATAAATAAATAAATAAATAATTGTTCTAATAAAGTGGCACACTTCATGATCAGCCTTTCCTCTTTAGGTAATATTAATCCTCGTGATTTTCAGTTGTGTCGATGCGACTAAAAAACCAAAGCAAAAAAAAAAAAAAATGAAAGAAATAACCTTTTCCTGCTCTAAGCTGACGAAGTCGTAACATTCCAATCACAGTAGCTTTCAGCTCATCCCCTGCCTGTTGGCACTCTCGGTAATTGGATTGATGGGGACTGAGGTAGAGATGTGGTACCAACGTTTTGTTCATCCATTCCCAGAAGGAGGTGAAAGTTGTAACCTAAATGGGAATTGACACAAAATGATCCAGAATATGTGATAAATAAGTTTACTTAGATTATTTTAGTAAAATCAAGTATTTAAGTTTCAAACTTATAACTTTGGAATTAACTATGATCGTTCAGAGACACAATTCATGATCTAATAAAACACATCATAATCGTATGATGTCTCCAGCGCATGAATTTGTGAATATAAAATTGTCACAATGTCTTTAATTAATCTGGGCGATCTAAAAAAATATCTTCAAGAATTGGTTCTCATTACAGAGTGTCCTGCTCACGAAAAGATATTACTAAATTTCCTAGAGTCAACAATTTATGTAAAGAGAATTAATATTTAAAAAATAATATTTAAGATTTGGTTACTAGCGCACTTTTTCGTAGCGTTGAAAAAAGTATGTTATGATTTTCGAATCAACTAGCGTGTAGTGGGTACAACCGTGAAAAGTATGCAGAAGAGCCCGCAACATCAGAACGAAGCCCATGAAACTAACAAAATAGCAAAACTAAATCAGGTTGTTTCGGGTGTGGAAAGTCTCAGATCAATTTCTCTCTATTCATATTTTTGAAAAGGTGAAGGTGATTACCTTCCTCTTTTCACAAAATTAAAAAAAAGGTTAAAAAGCTTTGTTGTGAGTCAATACCTGTTCAAAATATCCGGTGTGAACATCAAGAAATTTCGCGAACAGATACCGCGTCGAGTCTCTGTTTCCATATGATAACACACCAATTATGGCAAGAAACGTCATATAAAATCCTGTTTGGCGAATGGACGAACGACGTTTGGCCTTAGCAACAATCTCTTTCTTAAGTCTTGAGAATTCTCTTCCTGACCTTGGGAAAGCTGTCACTTTCTCGGGTGTCATTTTTTCACGGCTTTCGAAAGATATTTTCTTTCCTTTGCACTTTTCCAACATAATAGATATAGCGACAAGTACGAGACATTTGCATGGCTGCACAACCAGAATGTCTTCGGAGAAAGAGGTTATGACAGTAGAAATCCACTCTTGGCTTTTATCGCTCCCCCAAGTGAGGCTGTAAGAAATGGTCACAATGGCCGATGAGACAGTCATTATGCCGCTCACGACATAAATACCGTAGAACAGACACTGCCACCTGCGTGAATGCTCCGAGCGGAAAAACGACGTGGTTTTCTTAAATAAGAGAATCATAACGTGAACAGGAATCGTAATTATGGTGCTTTGAAAACTGACCATCGCCTGTCTTGCTGAAAATTTAAGTGGTCCAAGGTTGATGACTTGGTAGGAATGTGTTTCCCAGCGATAAAATGCAGCACTGATGGCCATCGTACAAAGAAGGATGCAAACACAGGACGAAAGCCTTTGAACTCTTGTAAAATCGTCCCCCGGAGTCTTAGTAACAACGGAAAACCAAAGGTGGCCATTGGAAAACATCTCCTTCAGAGCCACATTTGTGATACTTGGACCGGAACAGGAAGGAACTTGAAGCACTTCACAAGAGTACGATTCAGTTTCTAGAGAAAGCCATGTGTCAATTATAAATTTCCAGCAGGTTCCAGTGTTGATGTTCGTAATGCTTACCTCGTCCAAATACCAAGATGGGTCCTTGCCTGAGTTGTCATGCCAGATACGAAGAGAGTAAATTTCACCAATGTCTTTGTTCAAAATTACTTTAACGTTTTGTTCAGTTCCTCGAGCGAAAACTGAATAAGAGGCATAACTACTTTCCTTCACTATTTTCAGGATACCGCTGTTTCCTTCTACTCCATACATTATAAGGGATACATTGGATGTTGTTCCTGCCCCTGCCCAGACACCAGTTTTTACGGTTAACTTGTAGCTGTACGGGCTGTGTCCTTTGAATCCTTCTTCGTTACAAATGATAATTTGCTCTCTGTCTTGAAGCTGAAAATAAAATAAATTAATTCGTTTCCTAAAAACCAAGTCTAGATTGTTTCTGTAAATGACCTAGCCCTAACAATAAATAAATAAATAAATAAATAAATAAATAAATAAAATAAAATAAATAAACAAGCCACAAAACATGGGGGTGTCGGAGACTCCGTAATTCGATTAGGCCGAAGTTTTCATTTCTTAATTAGCACCATTGATTGACATAACCTTGAATGAACTTTCATTGAATTTCACTTAGCAACGACCAATAAGATATTAGATTATGCGATACATGAACATATAAGTTTAGGTTTCCGTTTTGTTAGAGTCAAAGTAGTTTTACACACCGTTGTAAGACGAACACGAGAGGTTGATTAAACGCCTAGTTATAAACTCAGTCGAGTTTACTGATTGAGAAAGAGTTCGATAAGCTGTAATCCCTTGTAAACGGGGCAAAGTTTACAAAACGAGGAATGAATTCTCTGACATTAAGACGGTTGTGTTTTAGCCTTTAGTATGATGTGTTCATATAAGGTATATTTCATTTAGCTGAATTTTCGGCCGTTTCACAGCCATCTCAGAAGCCGCAGAGTGTCGCAAACAGTATGCACTCATTTCCCCTCGGCCACCTTATTAAATATAGGACCCGATTCTCCCTCTTTAAAAACAAGAAAACACCCTCAAGAAAGGGTCCTTGAGGTGTGTCTTTAGTGGGACAAGTGGAAAACTGGGGTACGCTTCTCGTGTGTAAATGCTCGATCTCACAGAAACAAAGTTCCTGACGTGGTTGACTATACTGTAAATGAGAACACTGATGAGTTTCTCGTAGTGCTACGCAGACTCTGGTCCATGCCCTTGAACGGGTCATTTGGACTATTGTAATCCTCTTTTGTTTGGAATCCCACAATATCAGCTTCCGCGATTACAGCGAATTCTGAATGCTGCAGCACGTATCATTTGCTTAGTACCCAAGTACATTGTACAGCCACATACACTTGTACTGAAGACGTTATACTGGCTTCCGGTGAAATATCGCATCATTTTCAAAGTCATTATATGGCCCCCTCTTACTTGAGGAATCTCCTAGAGCCCAATTCTCAAGGAAGTTAAAGTCTTTGCAATCAAGATTAACTTCTCCTTGCTGTTCCTAAAACCAAGTGCAAGACCTTTGGTGATAGGGCTTTCTATAAAGCTGGACCAACACTATGGAAGAGTCTACCACTAAATATTAGAATGATTTCGAAGATTGATACATTCAAGAAAGAACTTAAAACGTACTTATAAATTATTTGGACTTGCTCTTCAGTAATTCTGAGACCATGATCTTACGGTGCTACTTGGACAGTTATTTTCTCAACGTATAATTCAGCGCCTTTGACTATTTCATAGTCTTTGCGCTCTATAATTCTTATATGTCTAGATTATTATGTTACTGAGTGCGCGTAGTTGGAGACAACCAAGGGTTCATGTCATACCATTGCTTTTTCCCTGTTGTCAACCCTTCTGGCTATGATGACTGCAATCAGATAAATAAGGAAACATGTCGCAACTGCAACAAGAACGAGGAATTTTCCGCTATCATTGGGAGAGAGAAATTCCGTAAACACTTTGTGGAAATTGATTTCATTCGGAGCTACTAGATAGCCTCCAGCAAGGGGCCTCAAGTGATTGCAAGAACACTTCAGGGCAGAATTCTTTATGAATCCCTCTACCTGAAACAAAAAAGAGAAAAAATTAATCTATATCTAGCGGTTTGAGACAAGTTTGGTACTGCAAGTGAACGCCTTCGAAAACGCTAAAATATAATATGCGATAACACCTCAAACGACTGTGTCAAGGTAAATTAGTTGTTGATTTTGTGGTTAAAAAATGGATAAAATGACAATGTAAGAACGATCTCAGATCTTCCACTTTTCTCCACATCCTTTGAATGAGCTCTTAACTACCGTCCTTTAGTAGCTAACAACATATTATTTTCATTAGCGTCACTCGGACATTCCACATGACCAGCATTAATTAATCTTCGATGGAATGAAATATGAAATGAACCATATATTCAACTGCGGATATGAAATCAAGTGAAGCTATGATCCTTGCAGTTACGAACGCAATTTTAGCAATTGCGTGGAGAAGCCAGAAAAATTTAGGACTTCAAAGGAGTTCAACGTGATCTCGCGATACCGGTGAGCTGGACAGTTGTGGCTTCAAATGTTCCCGTGATGAATGAATCAACAATGAAATTATATATGAAATGAACCAAATGTTGAACTGCTTCTCCACGCAGTTGCTAAAATTGCGTTCATAACTGCGAGGATCATAGCCTCACTTGATTTCATATCCGTAGTTCAATATATGGTTCACTTCATATATCATTTCATCGTTGATTCATTCATCACGGGAACTTTTGAACCCACAAATGACCCGCTTCCAACATCAGTGGCTTCATCATGAACTCAGTTGGTTAGAGCGTCGCACCGGCAACGCGAGGTCACAGGTTCAAACCATGTTGAAGTCCTGAAGTTTCCAGGCTTCTCCACGCAATTGCTAAAATTGCATTCATAACCGCGAGGATCATAGCTTCACTTAATAATTAATTTCATCAACAAGATAGCCACTGCAGCTTATTATAACACATTTTCTTGATCCATCGAAGGCTTTTGATACGACGATCATAAAATACTGTTAGCAAAATTGAAAGCATAT
>NC_090873.1:42870318-42880318 GCF_036669935.1 Montipora foliosa
AAATATCTTTATTAGGAGTGTCCGAATCATCCTCTTTGTCGTGAAAAAAGGCTTTTAACTGAACGCGGCGAAGGAATTTTTCAACATCTTGCTTAATAGAAAATTCGTTGGTGCGTTTGGTAATAGGGACAAAATTTAGGCCCTTACTGAGAACAGATTTCTCTGAGTCAGTAAGCGGAAGATTTTCTGGAATTGTAATTACGGTATTATGGCTATGCAATGTAGTGTCGTCGGTAATTTGCGGACCTATTAATTGTTGAAGTTTAAGAGTCTTGGTTTGGTGTAAATGGTCAAACAGTCCAGAATTAAGTTGTCGGATTTTAGCGCGAATCGATTGTACTAAAATTGCTGGACAGATTTTGGAAAGTTCGGAGCGGCAATGAAGAATTTGTTTGTCAAGTGCGATTCGTTTTTGGCACATAGCTCTAATTGTGATCCTCATAATATTACGTGAAAAAGAATTTTGCGCACATCGAATTTGGTGAAGATACTGATTTGAGTGAGAGAATGTAGACGCATGAAAGTTCGAGCGAAAACCTTTAGGAATGACTTTAGAATTGAGGCAACGGCCGATGAAGTTGATGTGACTACAAAACCTAGTTTTGGCGAAAATGAGAGTGGCTAAACGGAAAGCTAAGTTACTGCTAAGTGTGGGAAAAGGAAAAAGATAACTTACGATTTCCTGGCGTAGCTCCTTGGTGAGTTTCTTCAAGCTACGCCAGGAAATCGTAAGTTATCTTTTTCCTTTTCCCACACTTAGCAGTAACTTAGCTTTCCGTTTAGCCACTCTCATTTTCGCCAAAACTAGGTTTTGTAGTCACATCAACTTCATCGGCCGTTGCCTCAATTCTAAAGTCATTCCTAAAGGTTTTCGCTCGAACTTTCATGCGTCTACATTCTCTCACTCAAATCAGTATCTTCACCAAATTCGATGTGCGCAAAATTCTTTTTCACGTAATATTATGAGGATCACAATTAGAGCTATGTGCCAAAAACGAATCGCACTTGACAAACAAATTCTTCATTGCCGCTCCGAACTTTCCAAAATCTGTCCAGCAATTTTAGTACAATCGATTCGCGCTAAAATCCGACAACTTAATTCTGGACTGTTTGACCATTTACACCAAACCAAGACTCTTAAACTTCAACAATTAATAGGTCCGCAAATTACCGACGACACTACATTGCATAGCCATAATACCGTAATTACAATTCCAGAAAATCTTCCGCTTACTGACTCAGAGAAATCTGTTCTCAGTAAGGGCCTAAATTTTGTCCCTATTACCAAACGCACCAACGAATTTTCTATTAAGCAAGATGTTGAAAAATTCCTTCGCCGCGTTCAGTTAAAAGCCTTTTTTCACGACAAAGAGGATGATTCGGACACTCCTAATAAAGATATTTTTGAAACACTTCTAGTTCGCAAATCCAAATGGACTCCCCCAGAGGGACAATTTGCCTCCTTAGATTTTTTTACCAAAAAATGCCGTCACGACATTCACAAACTTAAATTCAATCGCAACACTAAATTTTCCAACCTTTCCTCGGAAGAGTGGGCGGCGCTTAAAAATCTTAGTAAAGGCAACGACATAGTTGTCAAATCGGCCGACAAAGGCGGCGCGGTAGTTGTTTGGCGGTCCGACCTTTACCAAAAAGAAGCTTTGCGGCAACTTTCGGATACCTCGTTTTATGCCAAAATCCCTAAAGATCTCACTTCCAACAATCAAAAACTTGTCAAAGACACCATTCAAAATCTTATAGTTAATCAAGAATTACCGGACACTGCCACTAATCTCATCATCAACACCCCTAGAACTTCGTGCATTTACTTCTTGCCTAAAATTCACAAACCCAACAACCCAGGTCGACCTATCGTTTCTGCCTGTAGTTGCCCCACCAAACTCATTTCTAGCTACTTAGACAGGATTATGACGCCTATCGTCAAATCTTTGCCATCATACATTAAAGACAGTACACACGCACTACAAATTTTCCGCGATTTCAATTTCTCCGGCCAAGACAAACTTATTTTCACCATGGACATTACATCTCTATACACAGTCATTCCTAACAGCGAAGGTCTTCAAGCACTTAAACACTTTTTCGATCAACGCACTGTCAAAGAACCTACCTCGGAAACGCTCCTCCGCCTTGCCGAACTAGTTTTAACGCTTAACTGCTTTTCATTCGCCGGCAACTATTACAAACAAATTAATGGTGTAGCGATGGGCACAAGAATGGGACCTAGCTATGCCAATCTTTTTGTAGGATATGTTGAACACCAATTTTTTAATCAGTACAACGGCCCCAAACCTGAACTCTACGGCCGCTACATCGACGACTGCATCGGCGCTATTTCATCCAGCAGAGAAGAACTCGATCAATTTATAACCTCCGTCAACTCTTTTCATCCGGCTCTTAAATATACCTGGGAAATTTCGGAAACTTCATTGGCTTTCCTAGATATCAAAGTTTCTATTAGAGGCAACGTGCTATGTACTAGTGTGCACTACAAACCTACTGATTCACACAGTTATTTGTTGTATTCATCGTCACATCCATCACATGTCAAGAACTCCATTCCTTATTCTCAATTTCTTAGACTTCGACGTCTATGTAGTGATGACTCCGATTTTTCCAGCAAATCAGAGGAGATGTGCCAGTTCTTCGAAAAACGTGGCTATCCTGTCTCTGTGGTCAAAGCGGGCCATCATCGCGCCCAACAATTTGATCGACAGTCGTCACTACAAACGTCACAGAAAGATAAGAATGACAGAATTCCATTCACCCTCACTTTCCATCCTCATAATCACGCAGTCAAAAGCATCATTCTTAGTAATTTTAAATTACTCCAAAATGATCCCGAGACTGGTAGAATCTTTTCGCAACCTCCACTTATTTCATTCAAACGCGACAAAAACGTAGGCAACTTTTTAGTTAGAAGCGCGCTCAAGACCAACGAGCAACCCGGCACTTTCAAATGCGCGCGCTCACGATGCAAAACTTGTCTTTTCATTGTTAACACTAGCAAGATATCGGGACCTAAGCGATCTGTTAAGATCACCGATCGTTTCACATGTACCTCCGCAAATGTCATTTATTGCATAACCTGTACGTTATGCAATAAATTATACATTGGTGAGACAGGTAGACGACTAGGTGACCGATTCCGCGAACACCTTCGCGATGTTGAGAAGAATGACAAGGATGCATCTAAGCCAGTCGCTCGCCATTTTAATCTGCCTAACCACTCCAAAAAACACATGGCTATCTGCGGCCTTTCCCTACATCTAGGTACGACGGAAAGCCGCAAGAATCTGGAACAAAAATTCATCTTTCAAATCGGCACCCTTAATCCTCACGGTATTAACGAACGCTTTTCATTCAACTAATATATTCCTACTTTTCACGTTGCCATGTTACCACCGATAGCGTAGCTCCCACTCTACTATAAAAACTACACGTAACCCATAATCCCTCGATTCGCTCTGACGAAGGGCTAACGCTCGAAACGTCAGCTTTTTAATCTCTGTACGGTGGTCAATTTACATTATCAACTCCGTTGATAAACCAAATTTTTGTATACTACTTCCCCACCGACGCAGCACCACAGTTTCTTTAGGAACTACCCCTTCATTTATTTACAAAGCATAGTAGAGTTAAATCCGGGACAACCGGAAACAAATCCAAACCAGAAGTTAGAATGGGATTTGAACCCAGGATTACTGCACTGGACCTACCCGCCTCCAGGCTCTCTCTTTCCCCTCCCACCGCAAAGAGAGAACCTGCTCGCAGGCTAACTTCAGGCAAAGTCGATGAACCCAAAACAAGGATATCGGAATATTTGTCTCTAATAACACGTAAAAATGTCCTTGGTTTGCCTTGAAAGAACTTTTACTCCAGCACATCATTGCCTTAAAAAAAAAAAAAAACAAAAACACCCGGTGAACTAAAGGGGTAGACCATGGACGTGATCCACGTACCGTGGACTACAGGAGAGGTCCATGGATCAGAGATCCACAGAATCTTCATGTCGGTTAAAAACTGTGATTTTTTTCTAGGGATATTTCCTCTGTTTATAATCTGTGGAAATTATTTTTATGCAAAGGTAATCGACATATAACGAGTAGATACTATTTCGTTAACCGCATAAGGAAATCGTTTTTTATTTTTGCTTCGAGGTCCAAAGAGATGCTCTAAATGTTCTATGATGGCTTGTGGCTCGTCATAAGGAAAAAATATATGACACCACTATGAAGTTATTTAAAGCTCTACCAACTGAGCTATGAATCCACAAAGTTAGGAGCAGATCAATTTGTTGGGCTTATTTGTTTCTGTCAAGAACTCGATAAATGAAATGAAGTGAATGTATATTTGAAGTGCGGGTTATAGACAAATGAGAGAAGTGATCCTCGAACATAGCTGGACAATTTAGAGGCCGGCATTGCACCGGCATCACAGAGGTCATGGATTCGAATATTGCTGTCAATAAAACCGAGATAATCGCAGAATGTCGTTAAATCTATCAAAGGCATAGGAAACGACTATCTAAGGTAAGACCAAGAAGGCAGAGTCACCAGTTTTACCAGAATTCAAGAGGAGAGACTGGCCTAAACTCTTAGGGATTACTTTCGAGGAAAAACCCTGTGACTGGGACAGGCATATTGACAGCAGGCAGGCATATTGAAAGCAAGTTGCCGCTTTTGTATTATAAGGGTGTGTAAAGCATATGGATACTCCAAAGAATAACTTGACAAGCTGTTTGAATCTCTTATCATGTCTGTATTTCGTTATGGAATGGAAGTCTGGGGAGCCGCATATCAACACAAACACTTGGACAGAATTGACAACTTTTTTAAGTATGGATACACATCTCTTACTTAATATTGATATTAGACATCATCATAAAGAGAGACAAACTGCGGTTTGAAAAAGTTTGTGTAGACGGACACATCCTGCTTGACCTTCTACCGCCTAAAAGGACTCCCCTACTTCGTGAAAAAGAACATAACTATTTACTACCAAGAGTCAATACAGAGCGCTACAAACATGCCTTTGTAAATCGTTGTTTATTCTCTGCATGACATTAATATATTATCTCTATTGAACATTTAAATTATTTTTACTTTTAAAGTTTTCACGTTTGTTGGAATGAAGACCATTATTATTATTATTATTATTATTATTATTATTATTATTATTATTATTATTATTATTATTATTATTACTACTACTACTAACTGATCCGTTTCCTTCCTGACCCAAGTAAATAAATTGAAATTCTCAGAAGGTTAAAAATACCTTTTCTTGAGTCGCCGGGTTCTGATTCTGAACATGAGCACCCCGCGAAGTTATCCTTAATATTTTACCAACAACAGGAAGAAGGTTCGCCACTGTGTCCCGCAACATACAATTCGTTCCAAGTGTTCCGATACTATTGCTCAAATAGTTTACGTCATTCCTGAGAATGTCATAAGACTGAAATACAAGAAGATCAGTTAATTACTATGTCCTTTCATGACGACTCCCCTTATAGGAAAAGCTACTAGCCTTACCTCTCGTTTTGCAATTCGGTGATCATTAAGCTAAGTTAATTTACTTGCATAGTACACTAACATGAGTTGTCATCGCGTTAAGGGGGTGGCTCTTTAACTACCAAACCGTTGCTGTAGACCTCTTCAAATAGTCATTTTTCGATTCCCTTAAACTCTACAGTTATCCTTTTTTTGCCAAGTGTGCTTTATTTAACATTTCTTTGTCTGGTTCGACTCACAAACATATTTGGTAAATCACGTGACCAAAACATAAAATGTCTAAAAACTCGAGTTAACTGTGTTTTTCACAATTTTTTAACGCAAGAGTTTGAGAACATTCTAACACAAAATCTGCAGCATGGATTTAAAAAAAAAATTCTCCAAAAAAACTATGACGTCATAAGGCCCTCGTTTGATAACCTTTTCGCAATATCAGTTCCATTTTCTGTCTGAATAGAAATTCCCTGTCACAGTTTACGAAAAATGGTAGAACAGTTCTCATCCGGTGAAAAAATCGCCTCTTCGTTTCCTAAGAGCTTTTACATCTTTTTCACTGAAACGCATGGCAGATGCCTGGGACTAGTTGAGCATGCGCCTTCTCAATCTGATTGAAGTGATGTCAGATTGTCATTGAAAAAGTTACTTCGAAGAACCATCCATGCAACCTTTTTCTAGGGCTCTTGATTAAAAACCTTCCACAGCAACTATTGTCTTTCTGTAGTTAAGAGCCACCCCCTTAAAGGTGGCTACTTGCTTAAATAGTTCAACGAGATGAAGAGAGAGAAGTAGCGTGGAACGTAGAAAAATAACAATGAATACAGTTCCTAAGAAAGATAATAACATTGGTCATCTCACTTTCATGAATAAAGGAAATTGATTCTTAATTCTCCCCTTAAAGGATGCTTGGGGTATGCTGGGGTTTTCTTCCTGCGACTGGTTAAGGCAACAAATGGAAATATCGGTATTTGATTGATTGATTTGCAAAATAGAAAATAAAACCAACATAGATGAAATGATATATGAAATGATCCTGATATATGAAGTCCTGAAATTTTCAGGCTTCTCTACGCAATTGCAAAAATTGCGTTCATAACTGCGAGGATCATAGCTTCACTTGATATTAAAACATTGCAAGAAGCAAAGGTGGAAACAGCGACACATGCCTTATCGTTATCGTCATCTGGCCGTGTCTCCTGATAGGTTTTCAGGACACACCCGGTTCCCCGGTGTAGCTAACACATTACGCCTGTGCTCAGCCATGGACATGCTGATGGGGCCTAACAAGGCCAAAACAGCAGCAGCAGCCAACCATGGCTGCCAACTAACTGGGTGAAATGGTTGTGCGCATGCTCAATGTGTTGGCCACACAGGGCTGGTGATATTATGCATGTTCACCTTGCTGTTTTTCTTAAAGACGTAGCAGATTCAGATGGTATTATTTTCCAACCACTTGGAAGCCGGTCTAAGTGGGTTTACTTCTATGTGCCTCGAGATTTTTGATCCTTCTAGAGGCCGTGCAGCAAAGTCACGATGGCAAACACAATACCATTTCACCGTGTTAAAACGAAGGGCTGAAATGGGAGGACGCACATGTAATGCTATTAAGTTTTTCAATGAAAGAATTCCAGTAAATTACCTCTGAAGAATTGTAGCTTAGGACGTTCAGTGCCATTAAGGCACTGCTCATCTAAAAAAAAAAAAAAATATATATATATATATATAGATAAATGAATTTTCATGGATGAGTAAGGAGGGTCAACTTAGTTTTAAGTTAACCCTGAGAGATAACTTTGAAACATGAATGATATCGGTGGGGCTGAGGAATTGGGAACCTGGAAGGTCACGGGATCTTTTGCCTTCCAATCTCGTTCACAGGACCGACCATTTACCCCTCCACCTCAAGCGCAGGGAAACTTCCTGGAACAAGGTTTCCCTCCCGGACGTAGCTTCATTGGGGAAGAGTTTCTTGATTTCAAGCCGCGCACTTCTGCAAGAGTGGTGTTTTTTCCCGTTTATTCATCGTATACAACTAAATTAACTGATTTTATCTCTGGTATCCAGCCCAAAATCGTTTCCGGCAAAGTTAAGTAAAATGCATCATCGACAACCGGTATTGTAAACCATCATAACGTTTTTGGCAATTCACCTCAATCACAGCCAATAAAATGAGTCAATAACATCACAAAGCCAAACCATGTGGTCGGCGACAAAAGCGGAAAGCGCATATTGTACTTTCTTGCCGTTGTTTGCACGCTTGAGAATTCGGCACAACATTTTTCTTAGCCAATCAGTAATCATAGTAATGCAAGCCAAAGCGACAACTGAATTGAAAACTGGATTGACTATGACATATTTTCGAAATGTTTAATGTGTTATAGCCGGTATGTCAAGCCATTCCATACTCCTTGCTCAGGAGTCTATGATAAAATTTTCTCACTTGTTGATATAGGACACAACTCTGTTGTGTTAAGATTCAAGTTGGGCTCTATTGCTTCAGTCTACTGTATATTCTTTGATTGCACTTCCATAATACGACGGCAATGTCGGCGCTAAAACAATATGGAAAAGCGTAGTTCAAGTTTTGCATAATAAATTCCCCAAAAGATTTTTTCGCTATTGTTTTTTTACCAACATGGCCGCCGTGACGTCAAGTACAATCAAGGAATATATTGGTGACCATTGTATTCTCAACAACTGAATTTCGACCGGCGTTTTAATTGCTGTTTATTTATTTATTTATTTGTTTATCTGTAAAACCTTATTCCCAGATGATAGCCTAAAGCAAAATTGGCCATGATGTCCATAGGGATGAGCTAAATATTATTACATGAGGTCAATCCCTTCTTGTCTACCTACCGCTGCATTTAAGTCGTAATCCTCCATTTCATCATCATCATCATCATCTGGAAAGCAAGAGGAGAAAATATGAATCAAAGTAAAGTTCTCGCGTCGCATAGCCTTCAAACAGTACTCAATAAGATCAAGTTATCACATGCATATATGATAGATAAGACTAGCGCTGTGATTGGTCAATTTAGCCTCCTTTAAAAATGCCAACTTTGTATTCTGCGATTTCACATGAGTTGATTTGAAAGCTAAATACTCTAGAGGCACTTAATAAAGTTTATTACTGTGTCTCAATTAGTCTTTATTAGTTAATAATTAGTGAATTGGTTAGTTTATTAGCTGTGCCTTTATTAGCTTTTTTGTCACCTCTATTGTTACTTGATAGTTAATAGTTAATAAGTTAGTGATCCTGTATGATTTAAATTCAAATTTTGCATTAACCGTCACTTCTGAAGATGTTGAAATGAATGTGCTCTTAAACTAGTTTTAAAAACTTATACACAGTACTTATAGGAAGTTGAAGCGTACGAGCTTTCGGCTCCTTCTCGGAGGCTTGTTCACATATAAATGGAACACAAGAATTGTGAACCGGTAAACTGTTAACAATCACGTGATTTAGCAACACGTGACCGCAACAGATTGTCCCAAATGTGGGGGAGCAGGTATCTTCCAGTGTCCCGGTTCAAGTCCGGCCTATGAACCTGGATATAGATGGCCTCTTTGATGCCCCGCTCTATCCAACGATCTTCATGGTCTAACACCTCTACCTCTACCGTTAACAGTTTACCGGTTCACAATTCTTGTTTTTCATTTATATGTGAACAAGCCTCCGAGAAGGAGCCGAAAGCTCGTACGCTTCAACTTTCTATAAGTACTGTGTATAAGTTTTTAAAACTAGTTTAACAGTATGTTTTCACTAGAACAATGTAACATTCGAAAAAGAAATGAATGTGATTATAGAGGAATGAAAGAAGTGATCCTCGCCGGCTTAAAGACGTTCGCGCCCATTGCTACTGCGCATCCTTACAGCGCACGCAAATTCAGTGATTTTCTGTGCCATTTACCAAATGGTCACAATAGTCCACTGACTGAGAACCTATCCATTTCCCAGAGCACGGAGCTAAATCAAGTGGAATAGAAGATGTAGTGTGATGTTGAGTCAAACAACGAGACAGTGGAATGTCCTCTTGGACTCTAGGTTAGACCTGTTTTAAGTCACTTATAACGAGGGGATAAGTTTCTTAGAGGGTATTGACATGAGATCGGGACGAACTCAGACCCAGCATAAGTTCGTGTCGGCCGTCCTACATTTCTTCTTATACGTTTACATGAGACCGGCCTGACGATGAACTCAGACCGGTCTGACTTCGGGTCGGTTGCTGGACCGAGAGGAGAAACTCTCGCACCGGTCTGAGTTCGTACCGGTCTTATGAAAATGACAGCAAATCTCAGACAGGGTCCAGAAATTTCAAGCCTGTATGCTTTTCGGTCAGCCCATATATTTTTTTTAGAAAAAAACATATCATTTCATCCCGAAACCAGGCACCAAGCATTTCGTCTCGGTTTCATGTAAACGGCGCCGGTAGAAGTTCACACCGGTCTGACGTCTCAGCACCTAT
>NC_090873.1:42885318-42895318 GCF_036669935.1 Montipora foliosa
ACTTTCCTCCATTTTATTGGTCGTTTGCTCGAATATCTAACCGCACCTAATGTTAAACGAAAGTGGGCGGAGCAGTGACTCATGTCCGTAGTTTGGGTCAATTCCACAGATCGGTGGTTTTCTTAGCATGATAGAAAGGTTGATTAGAGGGATCACTTCGTTTGTTTGTTTAATGAAGAGTAACTAATATACCACTTAAAAACCTTCATAAGAGCCGTGTTTGTACTTGCCATTTTTTGTTCGCGGTTCCGAGTGACACCGGTATCCTGTTGTCTTGATTGAGAATTTGTATTGCACGCTCCCCCACTTTGGATACGTTTTGTCACAGTGACTTACTTGGATATCCCTGACATATGTACCATCCACGACTTGTTTGGTAGCGGTGATGTTGAATCCAGTCGAGCGAAACGAATAAAACTGCCTATAGCAAATCGATCGCCATTTGGGTGATTGATGAAAACATACCGCGATGCGATAGCACCATCGCACCAAGCAATTCTTTACAGCACGATAGGTTGCATTGGTTAAGCATTTTATTGTTCGATAAATGTTATAAGTTCCGTTGGTAAGTTGTTCACAGTTGCCTTTCTGAAGCTCTTTGTAGTCCAAGGGTAAGGATGAACATCTCTCTCCTTAAAAATGAGAAATTAATTAGCTGTGTAAATCATTGCGCCAGACCTTAGTTAAAGGCTGGGACTATGTCATAATGAAATAATTTATGACACCCAAAATGCCAAAAGAGTAGAATGAAAAATTGCAATAACCTCTTAGAACCGTTGAAAAACATAAAAGAAATACAGCAAAAGGAAAGACAAGCATGGATGGATACAATGGACAAGATTGAAACGGATTGCATTTGGGTAACCTTGAAAAAAGCTTATGATAAATTGCTTGGATAAAGATAGTTTTTTCCTCAGAATCATCTTGTTTGTGATGTAACGATACTTTTATCAGTAAAGGAATTCGGCATTACCCTTTTCGAGTTATAAACTCGTGATTGACTAAGAGATTTTCCCCAAACACCCTAAAATAAGGTGACATAGCCCCTTAAACGAAAAGGAAATCTTTAACACTTTGCTCCATTTTATTGGTCGTTTGCTCGAAGTTGGCGACCTTAAAGCCGCGGCTACACGAGCGACTTTTTGCTCGGGCTGGTGATGCGATTTTTTCAAACTTTGTCACATCGCCAGCGCGAGATGAAAATCGCACGTGTAGCCACCCTTGAACTGGCGACGCGACAGGTGAAAAAATCGCATGAAAAAAGTCGCCAGAGTTGAAACATTCGCGACAAAATCGCAGAGATAGTTGCCCGTGTAGCCACCCTGCAACTTTTTGCCCGCGCATGCGACGCGACTAAAGACTATTTAGCCAATGAAATTAAAGTAGGAATGTCTGTTTATAGTGCCCAGGTCTCTTGAAGTATGCGATTCCCGCGGCCTTCAATTTGTCGCCAAAATTTGTCACAAGTGTAGCCACCCCGGCCTCGCAGGGGACGCGACAAAATCTGAAAAAAATCGCATCACCGACGCGAGATAAAGAATCGCTCGTGTAGCCGCGGCTTAAGCACGGTCGGCTTGACAACGGCGTGAAATGACCAAATTTGAAGTTATGTGGAGCACGTGAGTACCTGACGACTAATAGTCAATCTTTTCGCCCTATGCAAAGGAATCCAGGTGCCCTCGGATTCCAGATCCCAGCCCATGGATTCCGGATCCCGATAGTGGATCCTGGATCCCGAGTCGTGGATTCCGGCTTCCAAACTCACGGGTTCCACTGAAATGGTCCTGGATTCCATCGAAATCCGTGGATTCTGGATTCAACACGCTCAGGATTCCGGATTCCAAAGCCTCACATTTGCTGGATTCCGGATTCCATATTCCTTCACATCGGGAGAATCTTTTCTCCTGAACAACCACACCGTTCGTACCAATTATATTCCTGGTACATACTTTCCTTGCCAAACGACGTGATACTATCTCAAAATGATTAAAACAACGCAAAGTTCTATTTTGACACACACAAAAAAAAACTTTCTCGTAGCCTTCGTAGTCTTGCTTAAGTTCTCTATTGTTTAGTGACCGCATTTGCCATTCGACACCAGTTTTTCAAAGGTAGCAAACCTGGATAGGATTGATACGGATAAATAGTTTTGTTGTCTCTAAACTTGCAGCTAGTAAGCTGAATTATGCTAAGACATTACAAAATTCATAATTGTAAGAATATAACTAATAAAAAATGCAATAAAAAGCTAAAGTATTCTAGAATTTCTAATTAATTAACATAACTATATTCTACTATGAAATTTTAGAGCCATGACCAAGTATGAAGCCGTTCCTGGCTCCATCTGTCTTCCACTTAGGTAGCACATTCAAGAATCGATCTAATACAGGTGACATAAAAAAGCTTCAGTTCTGATGGAGCTACGTGAGATCTCTTGAGTTGTTTGGGAAATTAAAGTCCAGAGGAAGCCTTCTTTACTAACTCTACTGCATGGTCATTCCATTTAAGATTGCTGCTTATTATCAGACCTGGAACTTTGCGCGCTCAACAGTTTCGAGAGGCTTGTCATTCACAATTAGGGGGTTTAAGACACGACGACGGCTACGGCACCGACAACGCCAAAAAGCAGTGATATTATTGGTTAAAAGAACCAATATCATGGATCGTGCAGCAGGCATTTTTGAACATTTCTCTCCCACACTCGTCAAAACTACTGCGTGAAATGACCAAATTTGTAAAGTTTTGACGACAACGTGGACAAACTACTGTGAATCTTTCAGTCTCACTCTTTACTTCAAATTCGTCCGTACCAATCCAGTTTTAGGACACTTCGCTCATATTGAATAATATAGACAAGATGGAATAATCATGAAATACTTACAGGTTTTGACGACAACGTGGACAACTACAGTGAATCTTTCAGTCTCTCTCTTTACTTCAAATCCTTCCATACCAATCCAGTTATAGGACACTTCGCCCATATTGTATAATATAAACAAGGTGGAATATTCGTGAAGTACTTAGAATAGCGCAAATTTATATTTTGAAGTCCCTATTATGGGTGCAAGGACGGGTGAAATCTTTGCGAAAATAATCCTCATCTCTTACACTTAGACTCATTCACCGCTGGACTGTGTAGAAAGAGCATCAACCGCGTTCTGACTGAAGGTAACCCCCGCCTTCGGCGCTGCAAATTTCCCTTTCGTAAACGGTCGTTGCTATTTCTCAGAACGGTCGTTGCCATTTGAAACGGTCGATGCCATTTATAACGGTCGACTACACACTTCACTTCAAAGAAAATTAAAAGAAACAAACTAAGAAAAAAATATTAACAAAAATTAAGACAAAAAAGGAAAAAAAAAAAACATTTATAAAAGAAAAACTGGAGGAAAAAGAGGGTCCGAAAATTTCAAAACTCGAACTCAGGTTCTTAGCCCTCACCCTAAACAGAACCCTAACCCGAACCCTAACTCATTTGACCAGCGAGACACAACTCCCAGTAACCGCAACCTTTTGAGTTCTTAGACCTAATGAGTGTAATTCAGAGCTAAAAAAATGGCATCGACCGTTTCAAATGGCAACGACCGTTCTGAGAAATGGCAACGACCGTTTACGAAAGGGAAATAAGCTTCGGCGCTCGCAAGGTGCCTCGTGACACCAAAAAATGTCACGTCAGGTGCTTTCAGAAATATGTCCGCTACTCTACAAAACTGTGGAAAAGCCTGCATGCTACGAGCATAGCTCCTCTGAACCGTTTCGGAGACTGTCATATCGTCAACGTTTTCCACAGCTTGAACCCCGGTGCATCAAGGTTATCGATCATTATCAAAAACATCCAGGGACCAAGTTTGGTTCCCTGGGAGACCCGGGAGGGGACGGTCCTCCAAAATATTTCATAAGCATTGTTTTGAGAGAAAATAAAAACAATGCCTATGCAAAATTTTGGAGGGCAAACAAAGAGTATATTGGTATTTTTGAAAGTGGCCTATAGGGGACAATGTTTGCTTCTTTCCGTGATGATGGGAGTTGACACTCACAGAAAGAGGAATTGACAACATCTGTGACTGGACCCGCCAAAATACCCGCATTTTCCTTCAAAGCCCAACCTGGAATACCGTCAGGGCCTTGCGACTTAGTGGGGTTAAGCGCAGTAAGACTGAGGAAAACCTCTAATTGCCCAAAGCCTGCTTCTGTTTCCCTGAGAATACAAATCATCTCTTGCGTATTCCGATAAACCAGTCATTTTTCATGCCAACAATTCCCGTCCCCTACTCCTAGTTGTGTTGATTTTGTCACATCTGATATCCAACGAAGACCTAAATTTTGCGCTCGGTAATTACCTACGCGTCTGTTCTTTCAATCTTTTGTTCTAGAAACAAAAGAGCCTCAAAGGTACAAATAAAAGAAATGACCAGGAATGTTAAGCTCTGAAATTATCTACCCGGCTTCGTCTCTGAATACAAACCCAAAATTTGAAATATTTTGTAATCATTACGACAAAATGAGAAGAAAAAAGACCCGGATATTGTTTTTAAGGTAAAGAACATAAATGACGCAAAACAACAACAACAACAGAAACAATTGGCTAATAAAAAAGGCTCCATCTGTAGGCGCACACGTCACTTTGAGTTTTGTCATGCACATTTGTTGGCCGATCTCTCCAAAATAAAGGCCTGAGCGAGAGGCTTCAACATTTGCTTCAACATCCATTCGATACTGTTGAACGATGTTGACTGCTGTGGAGGGCAAACGCTGGCATTTCATCATCAACATTTGATTCACGAAAGGCCTGGTATTCAGTCTCAGGCTGCAGCCGCGGTTGTTACTATAGATACGGACATGGATATGTCATTGAGAGAACGATTTGTTCGCACGCGCATACCCAGCATTGATGAAAAAGTTGGCCAAACGGTCTCGACAACCTCATTTAACATTGGTGATAACAACAGAAATGTTGAATGGTTGTTGAAGCAAAGTTTAACGCTTTGAAACTCATTCGACTCTTTGATTACGGATGAATTGGGAAGGGGGAGGGAGAACGGGGAAGGGGTGTGTGGGGCAAACGCTTTCAAAATTACTGTCAAGTTAACAAAATCGAACAGATGTTGAAACAAATGTTGGAGCCCTTTACCCGGGCCTTAACGTTGCAGATTTGCAGAGAAAGGGAAAGAAATAAACAAAACTTGAAATTGCATGTGCATAGTCATTCATTGTTTTTCTCATTGAATAATATTGTTTTTGTGGCGTTCAAATTGACGTATTGACGCATTGTCGTAAAAGTCTTTTTCCAAAATGGCCGGCATTTATATATTCTTTTTTTTATATTCAAATTAGACCTTGATGCCTCGTTCAAGGCAAAATATTCTTTTGAATTTTAAGCTTAAGAACGAGGCATCAACGGCTAATTTGAATAAAAACAAAAGAATATTTAAGTGCCGGCTATTTTGAAAAACACGAGGTATGTTAAGGTCGTGCTCAGAGTCAGCGGGTAAAAAAGGCGGTTTTTCCTTGATGTCATCACTGTCATGTCATGCTGTCATGTTGGTGTATTCCAAGAAAATGGTTGCAAGCCATCCAAAGATCTGTCAATAGCACCATTCGATCTTCTACTAACAACTTTAAAACAGCATTATTCACATAATTACATTCACCTAGGAATTGGTTGCAAACCATCCATATCTCGTACCTACTACGGAAGCTTGTAGGTACCATCCGGGTTGTTGAAAATCCGACAAGAAAGTTGTGAAATCCGACATCCGAGTTGTAAAATCTGACATCTGAGTTTTGAAAATCCGACATCCGACTTGTAAAAATCCAACATCCGACTTGTTGAAAATCCGACATCCGACTTGTAAAAATCGTTTTTGTGTCTTGGGAAGTGATTTCCTTCCCTGCCAACTTTATAGTTGGGTGGAAGTTCTTCGCTTGTGCAATGAGCAGGTTGATTTCCTGTTTATCTACGTCCCATATTGAGAAAACGTCATCAATGAAGCGTTCCATATTGTTGGTTTAACTTTGCTCTGTGGGGTTTTCACAACTCGAATGTCGGATTTTTGCAAGTCGGATGTCGGATTTTCAACAAGTCGGATGTCGGATTTTCAGAACTCAGATGTCGGATTTTTACAACTCGGATGTCGGATTACACAACTTTGTTGTCGGACTTTCAACAACTCGAATGGCACGTACAAGCTTCGGTACTACCGTACACGATATGACTATGCGACTAGGTTTGAATCGAATTCGTGTCTTTAGACTTCTCCAGTGTTCTCTTCCGTAAATGACAGCACATGCAGTTTTCGTGACGTCATAGGTCTGTTGGGTTCTCGCGCAAAGTGAATGATATCTAATGAGATAATCATTCAAAAGCGTGATATATAGGGCACTCGATCATAGTCCACTACTGAGCGATCTGAGATTTAAAAAAAACCCAGAATAACCGCAATATTTTTTTGGCCATTAACATGTGTTTCATGATTACTTGAGTACGACAACATCTTATTCCAAAATTTTATTTCACCTGCGAGTTCCACCTGCAAAAATTTAATCAACTGAATGTTGATTATGTGAAAAATGTCTTACCTTTCTGGACTCTAGCAGCATTTTGCAGTGCTGTGAAGAAAATGAATAATCGTAGATAAGTGTTAAAATTTCATAAGATTTCTTCAGGACAGTGGGCGGAAACCGAAAATCGAGAAAATTTGAATTTTTTGTGATGTCATAGGACATCTCAATGTCATATGTGCCGCCCATAGAGGCGGAGAGCGGCACTTATCGAAGTGAATAAGTTGCTAAACAAAAGATTATAATGCCGCATTTGTTGCGTTCAGAAAATGAAAGTTAACGCCAGCTTACGGGAACTGACAAAAAATAGGGTATTAACATTTTTTGTTGGCTGGTAAATTTTACCACCAGAAGCGCCATGCAAACTCTGTAAATTAAATGTGCTCTTCAGATAATTTTTTTTGTCGTGTTAACTTTCCTATCAAATTTTAAACATCGACTATACAAAACATGCGCCTTCAAATCATGATGCTGTCCAGTATGTTGAGAAAAACTCATTAAAAATATGTAAATAAGTTAGACTTCAACAAAGTTATTTCGACATCAAGTTTCGAACTCATCGTAATCTATAATTTGTTGATTTCTCTAGTGTCTTCATTGGCAGTGCAGATGGCTACGACAACTAAAATTTTTTCTCTCAATATTGATTTTCCCAACCACTGCTGTCAGGAGCCCATGGGTTCCTGCTGCTGTTTAAATCGGCAATTTCTTCACCCTTTTAGGAATCGCGACTTTTGCATTATGTAGGAACATTTTCAAGAAAAAAAAGATCTTATGATAGTGATAAAATGCACGCAACGTGAAATTTATTTTATAGCGGATCCATCATGGGTAAAGTTTGTTGTTGGTTTTTTACCGTACTCCGAAAGGTTTTCATCCGGGCTCTCCAGTTTTCCCCTCTCCTCAAAAACCAACATTTCTATAGTAAATTACAATTCGATCGGATTGAGGGCCATTGTGAAAACTACCGGTAGCCTCGCTGCTCCTACAAGGTCTCACCTGATTGGAAACCACCCTTGAGGTTTAACAAAAGAACAAATAACAGAAGCAATGGCCCTTTTGTTTTAGGCCTAGGGTAACAGAAACAATGGCCCTTTTGTTTTAGGCCTAGGGTCCATTGTTTCTGTTATTTGTTCTTCTGTTAAACCTCAAGGGTGGTCTCCAATCAGGTGAGACCTTGTAAGAGCTGCGAGGTGACCCAAAACTACTGGGTCACCAGTTAATACGTTAGCCTCAGTCGTGAAATAAAGTCGATATATATATATATATATATATATATATATATATATATATATACACATAATTATAATTATTATTGTTATTAGGCTCCCAAATTACGTAATTAAAGCGAACAAAATTCTGGCTCTTTTTTTAATAGTAGCTCCGTTTCATTCTCACCAAGATGGAGTTTGAGATTATTGAATTGAAATTCTTAAATTAATTCTCGACTTAAACACGTGGTTGGAGGAAAGTTGCTTAAAAATGTTAGAAATGGAAGGTACTGTTAAGGTAAATTGGTCTAGGAATTCAGTGGACAACAGTGCCACTATCAGCTAATTACAGCAAAAACGTTAAGAATCGAGCCGGGATCACTGAAGGCTTTTTATTCGCCTCAACCATCTTAAATTGTGTCGTTCTTAGGTCGCTACAGTAGCACATTGAAGATTGGCGTTTGTATATCCGTGTGTTGAAAGGATTCTAATACAAGCCATTCCTGCCTTAGAATATGTATAAGATGCGTGGATCATTTAGACCACAAAACAATCCGTTTTATCAAAACGGGGCCAATTGGCACGATTCATCACACACCACGCCTCAGAGCGGTGATCTCTCAAGCTTGGGTCACTGGGGTATTAATTACTTAAGGCCTCGCGACCTTAAAAGTCACAAATGGGACTCTATAGAAACAATTTACATCCAAGATTTGCGTCTTGTCGACTTGACAAAGAGTCCAAATTGCCGCGGCATAGGCCGTCATCATCGCCTTACTCATCTTCTAGAAAATGAAACGCTCGATGTTTTGTAAGTGTTTTAGCCCCTATAAAAAATCAAGGAGTGGGGAATATATTGTACTAAATAAAATAAAACTTATGGAAACGAGCCATCTGATGATGTGAAAAAAAAAGACGCAATTCAAAGCAAACAACCGTTTTATTAATAAAGGTACAACTCAATATGAATCGTATACTGAACTGGCCCCAGTAATCCGGCTCTTATATGCCTTTTTGACGGTTTTACAAGGAAGGCAGGAGGATTTTCACAAACCTTTCCTTTTTCATTTTTTGGTCAAAATAAGTTTGAGGTTTTCATTTCACTCCATACTGGATTGATGACAGTTGTAAAGCCTTGTTAAAACGTTAATTGGAGGAATATGTAAGTAAAATAAGGTTCGAAACTTGGCAAAACTGCAAGTTGCCAATAACTAGACGGTTCCATCATTAATTAAGGATTCGAGTCGTTGAGAATGAAGTTGCAGCAATAATTTCCAAATGGAAAAAAAAACTGATATATTTCTTTAGCACTAGCTTCGGTTAACTATTACACGATTAATCCAAAAGGTGAAACTGAGTCACAAAGAAAACCAACCATTAGATTATTTTCAGTTCTTAAGAATAATTAATAGTTACTATGAAATTTATCATCAAGACTCCAAAATTGTCTAAACCATTTTATATCTTTGATATGGACAAA
Source organism: Montipora foliosa (assembly GCF_036669935.1). Lineage (NCBI taxonomy): Eukaryota > Metazoa > Cnidaria > Anthozoa > Scleractinia > Acroporidae > Montipora > Montipora foliosa. The sequence continues at coordinate 42,894,571 of NC_090873.1, forward strand.
GACAAGCCATGCAATAAATTGATTATTTCAGACTCACCCAGGAAGATACCAAGAAAAATAACTGCCCAAGAGGGATGAAACATATCATTGAAGTTATCAACGCAAGTGCGTGCTTCTTTAAGTAGGAGCCCACGGCAGGTGAATTAAGGTCGTCGAACTACTCTGCACATAACATGATGTGATATGGGCCCGGTTATTCGAAAGCCGATTAACTTAATCCATGATTAGCGTAAACTTTGGTTTAGTTTTTTCAACTTTTCGGTGCAAGTTTCTTTTGGTTATTTTTGGAGTTCAAGATTGACTTCCTCTAATGTAAAATTGTGCCAAGTATCAGCGTTGTACAACATTTGGGAGTAGAGAAATAAACTCCTTCGTAATTTTTTAATCTGGGATTAGCGTTAATCGGCTTTCAAACAACCGGGCCATGGTGTTTATTTGCCTGAATCAGCTGTTAAATTACTTATAAGGCATATTATTTTCCATATCTCCAAGGAGATAATTACCGTTACAAAATTGCCATGTTATCACTGTTTGGATAGAAGACAGCTTGTTAAAATAATAGAACATTGTAGAAAATTAAAGCATGTTAAAACGGAAAATAAAATATATCGAAGATCTAAGCCAAACGGGCGTTTCCGTCTTCGCTATATTCGCAGATTTTAATTTTAAATTGATTAGTGTGATAACCACCGACCCAAATATATATCTAAAAAAAGAATATTGTTTTATCGAAAGTGGCTTAGTAACT